>NC_134486.1:100451767-100598366 GCF_040206685.1 Ascaphus truei
TGTGCCAGCCAAGGGGAGCCCAGGTGCTGAGGAGTAGTCTAGGGCTGCTGCGAGCTCATTGATGTATATGTTAAAAAGTGTGGGACTCGGGCTGCAGCCCTGTCTAACTCCACGGCCTTGATGGAAGAAGTCTGTCCTTTTTTGTTATTAACTTTCACGCTGCATTTTTTTTTAGAGTACATACTTTTGATGGTGTTGTATGTCCTCCCCCCTATTCCGCTCTCTAGTATTTTCAACAATAGACCTGGATGCTAGATGGAGTCGAAGGCCTTTTTAAAGTCCACAAAGCAAAGATCTTGCCCTTCTTGGTGTTGTGGACGTGCTTATTGATCAGGCTGTGTAGGGTGTAGATGTGATCCGTGGTGCAGAAAAAGCAGTCAGAATTCAGCTGTCTCCGCTCAGTTCAGCCTGGAGGATGATGTCTTAGATGCCCGAATATGGATATGCCATATTCGGGCATCTACAAATGTTATCATCCAGGCTGAACAGAGCAGGGAGAGCAACATTCTGACTGCTTTTTCTGCTCGGGGGAGGGAGAGAGGGACAGATGGATATAGGGGCTACGGGTCCTTTGGTGACCCTCAGGAATTTGACAGCGTCCCCCGGATTGCGCACCACTGCTCTAGGATGCTACAGGCTCCTCCCGCATGGTGAATGAGGGTGGCTCATGGGAGTGCTCCGGTTGATTTAAAAGAAAGTCAATATTTGAAAGTGCTGAAGACAAGCCAAGCTGCTTGCATATTTCTCCAAGGAGATGGATTATGTTTCCATTATGGCGTCACAAAATATGTGAGCTGAATAGGATTATCGCAGGTGGTATTAAACGAGCAACATATTGATGTTTCAGTAAACTGAAACAATGTATCCATTTTTAATTTTTGTTGTTAATTTAGGATCATAATACATATTAGTGTTTCCTCAGTGACAGGTTAAATACAAATTGTGCAACAATTGGCACGTAATATGCAATACTTCTTTCTTTTGTTGTGGACTGCTTGAGTGTCCACCCGCGCCGAGGAAAGAAGTGTGCAGTGATCTGAGTGCAGATTTCAGGTTGAAATTGGAAGCCAAGATTATGACAACTGCCAGACATCTCCAAAGCCACTGCCAAAATGTACTGAAACAAGCTATTTTATATTTTATTGTTTTGATTCGTTCACTTGCTTTTTTAATTATAGTGTGTGTGTGTGTGTGTGTGTGTGTGTGTGTGTGTGTGTGTGTGTGTGTGTGTGTGTGTGTGTGTGTGTGTGTGTGTGTGTGTGTGTGTGTGTGTGTGTGTGTGTGTGTGTGTGTTATGGAGAAGGGATGCTTCCAACTGCAGTGCCCAGAGGATCACAGTGTACCGACAAGGTTTGAAGATGATAAATCTTTACCTGATCTATTTAAAGTGATATGCTTTTTTTTTTTTTAATTCTGCTGGTCTTAACTCTCAGCACTTCTTCTGTAGGGCGAACCAGTTTAAGAATGACGGCTGGCTCAATATCTGTACCCCAAATTATACCACTTCGTGTTCCTCTCCCTGGGAAAAGCAAACATGAAGTTCACACGAACACGCCGATTGAAATAAAATCAGGTATGAAACAGGAAAAGTCCAACAGTGTTAAATCTCTGATATAATTATTTCCTTTTTGTGTCTTTGTTACCAACCAACTCAAGATGGCAGTGCTGCCATGAAATGATGTCTTGGTTGCTTTAGTTGTGCTCTTACTGCACAAATCTCCTTGCTATTGACCCTGATTGGCACATAGAACATCAGAGAGAAGATGAAAGCAAAGTTACATACCCGGTAATGACATTAATCAATATCACAGCATTGTTCTGTTTTCTTCTTTTATGAGATGGCAAGATAAGCTGTCGCATGTTAAAAACCTGTGCACATTCAATCCAATGGGTTGCAAAGGTTTGTGGGCTGCAGGTTAAAACTGGCCAACCGAAATAATCCTTTATAGTATTGACATTGCTGCCATTGTATGACATTTTATGCAGCAAAGCACGTAGCAGAATAACACGGGTGCAATGAATGCCTGCCTCGAGGAATTTACAGTATCATCTGTTTTAGTACCTTTGGTAAAATTAGATCAAATGACAGGCCCAAGTTCATAAGGATTTGACACGGAGTCTCTCGCAGAAAGAGCCAACGCTTTAGCCACATGGCTACTCTCCAGTACTTCTCCAAAACATGTCTACTGCTTGTTTCAGCTACAGTATTGGTATAAATAGTGCAGATATGAGGAGGTGCTGCGTATCAAGATCCTGAAATATGCGTAGCGACCAACTTTTCTCATGTTTGGGGCTATGCGTTTCTGTTCAGTGTAAAAAAGAAAAGGTGAACAGCGGGGTACTCTAGAGAATGCAATTGGATAAGGCTTATTTATTTACACTTAGCCTTACAATTACAGAATGGTTTTGGTCCCAGCCGGGGCGTCATCGGGGAGAGAAGTGAAGGCTCATCGTCGTATGCCCTTTTATACCTAGTTCCCACCTTCCTTCCCCTCGACATCGGTGCATCTGGTAATATTATCAGTCCTGCTTTTTGTTGCGATCGCACTGACATAATCCCGTCATTGTCCGTGGTTGCGTTTCGTAGTAGCATCGTGTTGAATCATCACAGAAAACAAACATTAAACAAAGCCAGTTGGTATCCACAAGCTAAGGCCGTGCCTATAGTGCCGTAGTTGGCGACGGCGACACGGCGAGTGACGTCACCGGTGACAGTCTTGTTTCGCCGGGCGGCGCGATTCCGGCAATTTGATTTGTTCAAGGGCCGTCACGTGACGCGACGGCCCTTGAAAAATCACATTTAGCCGGCTTCAGGTTTTCGCAACGGTGACGTCGCTCCGTCGCTTGTCGCCATAGTGCACGCGGCGGCAATGTATTTGTTTTCGGGCGACGTCGCGTGCATTAGAAAGAAAAGGGGAAATGAGGAGAGGAGGAAAACGTATACAACACCTGACAATAACCTGCAGGTATAATAAAGACAATTCTGTGTTAACCCCACTTAAAGAGGTCATTGGTTACATACAAGAATGACAAGTAACATGAAAACACACACTTCCTGCAAGCTCTGAACCCGGACCCACCACACCATACTGTATATATGTGTCACAAGGAATGCTACTGGGATTGTGAATATATATGTGTGTGTGTGTGTATATTACACATATAACAAAACACATGAAGCTCCAGTGCTATATCCAATATGATCAATTATATAGTTAAATACTTATCGGTTTTTCTTCTCATAAGGGTTGTTTCGTTAAATTCTTTGGCCAAAGCATTTTTTTTTTTTTTTTTTTATCGTTGAAATTTTTGATTGCGTTTTCTATAACAAAACATATTACATTTCAACAAGACCACAAAATACCAGTTTACAGTGATTACAATATTCCTTTACATTTAACAGTGCACTAAACCAGTAAATAATATATTACATGTAATTTAGTCAATGACAAACAAAAAATGAAATTTAAATTTTACATCGATGAGTCAGTTCTATCTGCATTGCATCATTTCCCTCTGTACCTCTTCCCCATTACCCACAGTTCCTTTTGTTGTTTATGTGCTATAGGTCCTAACCTTATCTAGGCATAACAGACATTAGATATTTTATTCTTTCCCCCCCCCCTCATCACCTTCTGTGCCTCTCGCGTACCAGACTTCTTAGTAAGTAGCAACACAAACAGAAACCCTACTACAGCTTTAATGTTGAGTGAGGTGCTCACTAGGTACCACTAAACATTATACACGAGAACAAGAAATCTCGTTTCAGAGCACTCAATCACTAAAATGATTTATGAATTAATTAAAAATCGTTTAATGTCATCAAATATAAAATTATGAGTTTTAAAATCAAATAACGCTATCAGTGACACTGATACTATTTTCAGTGCTGTATAAGCTCTGATGATCATACATTAGTGTATGGTGACTGGGACAAGTCATCAATGTAGGTACTATGAATATAGACCAGCCCTGATAAGGGATTCAAAAGGGACAAGTAGATAAGCACGCCTTCTGACTGACAGCTAGTCTTCTACCACAGTATAATGTTATTGTAAGCAACCAGGGAACACCTCCCCCAAGGAGGGTTCCCGGCTTACCTTGCCGCCGGTACTCCGCGGCGGGGACTGACCGCCAGAGACAGGGACCTCCTTCTGCTACCCCAACTCCCGCTTCTGCATCTTCGCGCCCCACGGTGCCAGCCCTCCGGATCACCCGACAGAGGCGGCACTCTCTGCCCCTCATTGCCACGCCGAGCTCCATAGGGACGCACGTGTGCGCACGCAGGGCTTCTTCTACCCTCGCGCAATAGCCCCGCCCCCCTATCGGGTTGCGCGCTCCTCTCAGCTGATTATCAGTTCCTCACCTGCTGCAGTGCCTTGCCCTATCCCTGTCCTCTCTGGGACCACTCCTCCAGCACTCCATTGGCTCCTGGTCCTTTATTACCTTGCTGAGCCACTTCCTCTTTGGCTGAGCATAGCTTTCTGTAGCTTGTGTTACCCACGGTCGGGCCCTGCCTCGTGCTTCTTCCTTTTCTCATAGTTATCCTGTGTACCGAACCGGCTTGTCTGACTACCGGCTCTGGATTACGACCCTGACCACCCGATCTCTCCTATCCTTTACCTGGCTTACGAATACCAAACTACTACCCGGCTCTAAACTCACAGCTCTCGGCATCGACTATTCTCCTTGTTCTTCCCATTCATCCGACAAGTATCTGGACTAACGCTATCTTTTCCGATCAGATTCGGCCGCACTGATTTTCACCTTCCAGGTGTGTCTCCGCTGCTGTGGGTGCGAGTACTATCCTTTCGACCTCAGTTCCGGGGTCCCTCCTTGTCCGTGGTGAGCGTTGCGTTACAGTTATTAACGTGGATGCACTAGATTCAGTATACAGACATACCCCGGTTTAAATACACTCACTTTAAGTACACTCGCGAGTAAGTACATCTCGCTCAATAGGCAAACGGCAGCTCACGCATGCGCCAGTCAGCACGTCCTGAACAGCAATACCGGCTCCCTACCTGTACCGAAGGTGTGCGCAAGCGGGGAGACTATAGAGCCTGTTACAAATGCCTTATTTACATCAGTTATGCACGTATATGACGATTGCAGTACAGTACATGCATCGATAAGTGGGAAAAAGGTAGTGCTTCACTTTAAGTATATTTTCGCTTTACATACATGCTCCGGTCCCATTGCGTACGTTAATGCGGGGTGTGCCTGTATGTGCTTGTATAACGGAGGTATGTTAACTTCAAGACTATACTAATCAGAACATCAGTGTATCTATTTTGCTACCGTTATCCTTATTGTATAGGTGACCGTACCTATGTATAGGGATCCATAACGTACACATGGGTGTGCTATCAGGGGCACCTTGACGGTGCATTTCATTGTAATGCACTATATATTAATTCCGGCTTGAGTATATGCACTGCTTGTCAGCGTTAAGCGCACTCCATTGTACACGTTTATCCACTGTTGTTTTCAACGTGGATATGCACCGTGGATACACAGGTAGTCGATATATATTATACAAGGGAAGTGCAAGATATCAAAAACCACACATCAATATAGTATTTAAAACACTCATGCACCTAAACCATCCTATATATCATATCGATGCAGGTGACCATGTAGAGGTTCAGGTAGTGTATCAAAAAGTAGCTATAGTATATGAGGCTCAAGTGAGTTGTAAACACGCTCTTCAGTAGTGCTATATAGCAGGGAGACAAAGGGAAGGATTAGGGAATGATCACAAAACCATACTAATTGCATAATAATAATGAATAAGGTAATCAGGGGATGGGTGCAGACTGTGAGCTAACAAGTGAACCAGAAAAAGGGGGAAGGGAAACACAAAGTGATTGTGCCCCTAAAAGAATTCACTAAACTGCACACCACCGGGTGTAATGATAAACATCATTAGCTGGTAATTGGGATATTATTATCATACATATTAGACGACATAGATGCTTGACACTTTTGATTTAATTCATTTGTATTCACGTTACACCTATCTTTGGTAATATATGTTTTAAGTCAATTTATTAAAAGTTACCTTTTACACCCGGTGGTGTGCAGTTTAGTGAATTCTTTTAGGGGCACAATCACTTTGTGTTTCCCTTCCCCCTTTTTCTGGTGCTATATAGCAACCTAGTTCTAGATCAATAAATTCAATTAAGATCGGCAGAACACTCATGCATCCACACTGATCATGTAGTTCATATCAGTGCAGATGTCTATTGCAGAGATTCGGTTTAGTGCGCTTGTATGTTTATGAAGCCCATGTAAACAACTTGATTACTGGCACACTCCTACTTCAGCGCACGTGGATCAAAGTAATTGTCTTAATTGGAGTACTCCCTCTTTATGGGATTTAGTAACCTCCAGCAGTCTGTCACCCCTAGAGCTTCCCGTAGAGCAGGGCTGCACAACATACGGCCCGCGGGCCGCATGCGGCCCGCCTGGCCTCTGTGCGGCCTGCTATGACTCCGGCCGGGCGCCTGTTAATTAATTAAATAATTATTTAAAAAAAAGTAAATTTTTTTTTTAAATGGCGACGATTCACCCCCCCCTCCCCTCCCTCTTTCCCCCTCCCTCCCCTCCCTCCCCTCCCTCTTTCCCCCTCCCTCCCCTCCCTCTTTCCCCTCCCCCTCCGTCCCTCCCCCCTCCCTCTCCCCTTGAGGGAGAGTATATTGAGGGGAGGGGGAGAGTGTCATATTGAGGGGAGGGAGAGAGACAGTGTCATATTGAGGGGAGGGAGAGAGAGTGTCATATTGAGGGGAGGGGGAGAGTGTGTCATATTGAGGGGAGGGGGAGAGTGTGTCATATTGAGGGAATTAGGAGAGTGTCATATTGAGGGGAGGGGGAAAGAGTGTCATATTGAGGGGAGGGGGAAAGAGTGTCATATTGAGGGGAGGGGAAAGAGTGTCATATTGAGGGGAGGGAGAGAGTGTCATATTGAGGGGAGGGAGAGAGAGTGTCATATTGAGGGGAGGGAGAGAGAGTGTCATATTGAGGGGAGGGAGAGAGAGTGTCATATTTAGGGGAGGGGAAGAGAGTCATATTGAGGGGAGGGGGAGAGAGTCATATTGAGAGGAGGGGGAGAGAGTCATATTGAGAGGAGGGGGAGAGAGTGTCATTTAGGGGAGGGGGAGAGAGTGTCATATTGTGGGAAGAGAGACATGGGGGGGATGCTGACTTGGGGGGGGCTGCTGACATGGAATGGGCTGGGGATGTGGAGGGGGTATTGTGTGTTTGATGTGGAGGGGGGTATTGTGTGGGTGAGGGGGAGAGATGGGGGTATGAGAGACAGATGGGGAGTATCGTAAAGGTTGATAGTGAGGGGATCTGGGGGAAATATGATGATGGTGATGATGAGAGGTGCTGGAGGAGAGATGATGATGATGATGATGATGATTTAACCCGTGCGGCCCACATTTTTTTTCCTTGGAGCAGTTCGGCCCTTCTCACTTTACGAGTTGGGCAGGCCTGCCGTAGAGTCTTAATACTCTTCTGTCCTGGATTCAGTTCCAACTGTTGTATATTTTGCCCCGATTTGTCTAAGGCTGTGCTTATAGAGACGGCGACAGTGTTGCGGCAAAACAAATGCATTGCCGCCGTCGCGTGTGCTTATAGTAAGCGCGGCACGACGGATTGGTCGCGATCGCTGGAAGTCATCTCTATTTGATTTTCCAGCAACCGTCGCGTCGGCGGCACTATAAGTGTAGCCTAACAATGGATCTTGAGCTACATTAAAATCTCCGCCCACTATAGTATTGTTACTTTTGACTTTCAATATTTTTTCCACCGTGCTCTGGAAAAGGTGTGGCTATTCTCATTGGCACCATATAGATTATAAATGTTGAATTCTGTTCTGTGTATTTTTACTCTATTGCACCAGTCACCCCGTTGTGTCCCCAGAGGAAGTTATTATTTCCAGGGGCAGTGCTTTATTAATTAGAATTGCTACACCTCCCTTCTTTTCCATTGCTGGGGAATAAATACATTCCCCCACCCAGTCCCACTTATGTTTTTTACTTTCGTCTTCATTCAGGTGGGTTTCCTGAACTAGTGCAATATCTGTCCTTAATTTTTTCCGGTGTCTAAGAATTTAGTTTCTTTTTATTGGACAATTTATGCCCTTCACGTTCTAAGAGACTATTTTCATGTACATTTTACTGTGTGTTTGTGATTATATACTTGCGGTTCTCCTGCTGCCTTTGTGGGTATCTTACTCTCTCTTCTACAGCGCACCATGCATGCAGTCCTTTTATTACTTTTGCTGCTGATGACCTTAATTTCATGAACTGAAACACATCTGACAATACTTAAGTAATAATCCCCTCAGAACAGGGCATTACTGGCCAATAATGCCCTGTTCTGAGGGGATTATTATTATAGGCTAAATGTAGACTTTTTTCATGAATAATAGACACTTTTGTATAGTTATATAGATTTTTTTAAATTAAAATAAAATGGTAAATACATGAATCCACCTCCTATATACTCTTATACTGCAGATATCTATAGCCACACACTGCCGGCCCCCTCTGTGTACACACACACACACCACAGCACCTCTACACACACAAGCACACCACACACACACTGGAGCTCTACACTCACAACACAGCACCTCTACACACACAAACTGCTGCTACACACACATACAACACAACAGCACAGCTGCTGCTACACTCATAAACACTGCTGCTGCTGACACACACACACAGAAACTACAGCCAGAATCAAACTGCAGATAGACACGCACTTGCTTTGCAGACTCCCTCTCTCTCCCCCCACCCCACCAATTCAACTGAATCTGCTCAGTTCACGGAGCAAGGGGGAGGAGTCAACCCGTGGCTGATACTTCTTAACCAATCCCCTGCCCTGTCTCAGAGCTGTTCCTACTTTTAGACCAATCCCCTGCCCTGTCTCCGCAGTTCTGAAAGCTGATTGGCTGGAAATAATCACATTTAAATCAACACTTTGCAAGCAGCTAAAATTCCGGGCATTACTGATTGGTTAAAATTCCGGGCATTATCCAATCAGAGGACAGGAATTTCAATAATGCCTGGAATTTGACTGCTTTAGCCTATAATATAACATAGCTCGCACATAGAAAGAAAAAAACATTAACATAAACATCACTTGTATTGACTTTCCTTTTTTCCAGGAGCAGCTCCTGCCTCCCATCCTATTGTGATACTTCACTCCTCCCACTCCACCATATAATATATATCCTTCAATTTATGCCTGTCTAATAAGCTTTTGGCTTTTCTAACTACGTGTTAGGCCTTATTAACCTGTTATACACCTTACTGCTTCCTTATATAAACATATTTAACTGCAGGCATGTCTGAGCATGAAAGCCCCTAAATGGTATCTTTGCTGGTGTCTTTCTGAGTCTCTCTCTGTCTCTGTCTCTGTCTCTGACTCTGTCTATGTCTCTGTCTCTCTCTGTCTCTCTCTGTCTCTGTCTCTCTCTCTCGTCCCACCTGCTCCCTTGTATATTATTACCCATCTGAACATTTTGCATATTTATGCTGTTCTTTGTGTCTTTTTTTCCCTTTTTTTTCAATTCGGCATATCAATAGCCTTACCTTGAGCTCCCCACACCTTTTTACCTCTACAATAATGGTGATGGGCGTTAACTTTCTCTTCCTAATAGCGGTCCCGGCGACGACTGAAACACGTCAAAGGTGTAAGAGGCTAAATGTAAATAAATAACCCTCCTCTGATTGCATTTTCCCGGGTGCCCGCTCTTCACCTTCTGTCCTGCATTAAGTATCCATGGATCCTGTCCCAGGAAGCTCTCCGATGGCATTGGAAGTTGTGGGTAACTTGAGTGCATATGCTTTCTCTGCAATTTTAGGAAATGAAACCAGACACAGGTTTGTTTGCTAGGTAGGAGTGTATGCACATTATTCCACCGCTCAATAAAATGAAGATGGTAAAAAAAAAATGTGGATTTTTAAAAAAAAAATAATTAACAAATTAAAATGAAATAATTAATTGACATTAATTAAAATTAAATAAAATGTAGGCATTAATTAAAATTAAGACATTTTTAAAAATGTGACATTCCTGACCTTGTGCAAAATAGGGTCTCTTGCGCTCCTCGTGGCAGTCAGTGACATCACTGCCATGCAGGGCCGCATCATGAAGCGGACCCGCAGGGCTGAGGTAGGAATGCAGAATAACCGACTAGAGCCCAGGGACAGAGTCCTGTTAGAGTATCCGTAGTCAGTAAGCAGACAGGTCAGGGCTGGCGGCAGTGGTGCAGGGTCCAGGCGGCAGGCAAAAGGGCAGGCGAAAGGCAGCGTGGTCACGGTCCGGGGGTCATCAACAGGGATTCTAAATAGGCGAAAGGGTAGTGCGTGACAGCGAAGATCAATCGGAGCTGCAGCAAACAGAACTTTGCTCGGCGACTCCCACTGAGAACAGCAGCCTTAAGTAGCAGGCTGCCAGTAACCAAAATGGCCGAACTGAGGCGGAAAGCGCAGGCCAAGCTGGAAAACCCGGATTGGAGCAAACACCGGCACGGATCAGGCAGAATCCTTACAATGGTTCTGTATTTGCCAGCTAGACATCTTTGAGATAAGGAGGTTATCATATCCAGGCATGTTATTTTTTTTCTTTAGATTCACCAGATGTGGCCATATACTATACATTGGATGGAAGCAAACCAGATCTGTTTAAGAAAGTTGGGTATGGAGAAAATACCACTTTGAAATATAGAGGCCCCTTTACATTACCTGACGGTAAAATAACAGTGAAGGCTCTGGCTGTTACTAGGTAAATCGCTTCACTTTTTCATGCTCTTCTACATTCATTCTCTTGTACTTTATTCATCCGTTTGTAAGTTGCGATAATTAAATGTAATTAAACATACATAAACTTGGGGCCCCGGGTCACAAAGGTCCCTTATCCAGACGTGACATATTTCTACTACATATCTGTGGTTTTGATAACTCTAGTACAACCAGGGCTGCTGCCTCCAACTGAAGGCCAAACATGAGAAGAAAAAATTCCCTTACTTGGTGGTGTGCTGCGGCGACTCTCGGCATCCTGCTGCAACTGCAGTGAACATTGCTACACGGCGTCAAATGATGACGCCATGGCAACGGGATGTGACGTCTTGACGCAACGCGGCATCATGGTGTAGCATCATGACGTCACGTAGCCATGTTCAATGCAGTTGGAGGGGGAATTGCAGAAGAATGCCGGAGACGCCACCGTACCCCTCCGCCACCCGGAGATTGACCTGGCTAAGCCCGGAGGTAAGTGCCGAAACCCAACAACAACTCAATATAATTATGCTGGTTTAATAAAACATTTGACAACCATACAAAGAATACACATATCTTGGTTGTTCAGACACAGTTCTTGGTTTAAAAAGATATTATTATTATTATAATAAAAAAAATGCTGCTGCACAGCATGATAATTACACACCCTAGCCTTTCAATAAAGCCTGCATGTACACATAGAAAACTTGATATGATCCACTGTCACTTATTTTGTTTTAGAGATGGCAGGGAGAGTGGGACTGTGACAAAAGTGTTCATAGTGGAATATGTGCCACCAGACATAGATTCCTCCGATGAAGATAATGACGAGAACTTCCTCAAGGAGATTTCTAAGCAGGTAACTTCCATACATTGAAAACTCTTAACACACTGATACATCCTAGATCCTGAATCTAATAACTCATTCCACTCGTAGTGTATCCCTTTGCGTGCCTTTGTTGCAGGATTTGAGCTTTTCTAAATCTAGCCATATATTACAATGGTATCTCTACTTAAATATATCAAAATTAATCTGGTAGTTAATTGCCTAAATTCCCCCTGTCGAGGCAAAGATTTGTATCAATGCTTTCGTCCTCTGAATTAGGCCTAAAGTTAGCAAACTGTGAATAAGATTTAAAGCAGCAATCCTTCCAGAAGCATTTAACTCCTATAAATGTTAATATTTTCCCCTGGACATGTTTTTTCAGTGTTGAAATCCTAATCTCTAGCTTCTGAAATTATCATGGTAATCTTTAGACTGCACTCGGGTCTGGGCAGCAGGGCCGCCGACAGGGAGGGACAGCCAGTATTGCTGTCCCGGGCCCGCCCAGTCAAGGCCTCCAGTTTCCACTCTGTGCAGGCAAAGCCAGGGCCTCCCCTTTCCTGGCTTCCGCCCCCCTCCCTTCTCTCCTGCAGGCAAGCCGGGCCCTCCCCTTCCCTCAGCACTGCTCATTTGTCCCTCCCTCCCCAGGCCTGCTGGTCTCTGCCTTGTGCTGGCCTTGCTGCTCCAGCAGGACCAGCCAAGGGCCCCAGGTAAGACCACATGCCCCAGGCCCCTCTTATACCACCCTCCCAGGTACCTTACCCACCCCAAGGGGGGAGAGGGCTCATTTTTATATGTATGTTTGGGGAGGGAGGGGGGGGGGGTCACTGTGTGTGTGTGTGTGTGTGTGTGTGTGTGTGTGTGTGTGTGTGTGTGTGTGTGTGTGTGTGTATGTATATATATATACCGTCTCGCTTCCACCCCCACCTCTTCCACCCCCATGTATTTTTCTCCACTCCCCACACTCAACCTTCCTTCCCAATATATATATATATATTGGGAAGGGAGGTTGAGAGTGTGGGGAGTGGAGAAAAATACACAGGGGTGGAAGAGGTGGGGTGTAAGCGAGACGGGGGGGGGGGGGAAAGGAAAGGGTGACGTGGTAGTTATAAGAGGGCTGAGAGGGAGGAGGTGTGTGAGAAGGCGGAGAGGGGCTCTTGCAAGGCCGTCGGCATGTGAGTGGGGGGCCCCCTGGTGGAAACGTTAGGCTAAGGCCCCGCTCCCTCAGTCAGCGCGCCCGCACTGCAGACAGGCGGCGTGCTGACAGGCACAGACCACGATATGCGGTCGGGAGGGGGGCGGGAGCGGGGGCGCGGCCAAAATGGGTGGGGGGGCATGGCCATGACGTGAGGGGGCGGGACCATCACACAGCCCCACAGCACAGTGCTGCAGCCCCATAGCAGCTCCTCAGCTCAACAGCAGCCCTCAGCCCCTGCAATTGACCGCTCCCTGCGGTCTGTAGGGAGCCGGAGCTGGGGGCGTGGTTTGAGCGGGGGTGTGTGGTTTGAGCGGGGGGGGGGGGGGTTGGTTTGAGCGGGAGGCTCTCGTGCTGTCCCCCGCCCCAACCTGTCATTCCCTCTCCCCCCTGTCGGTCCCTCTCCCCCCTGTCGGTCCCTCTCCCCCCCCCCTCCCGGAGCTCCCTCCTCTCCCTCCTCTCCCCCCCTCCCGGAGCAGGTGCAGCCTGCGAAACGGGCACCAGAGGAGGAGGGGGGGGGGGCGGCGCTATGCACGGCTGCACAGACAGGGTGGCCACTGGAGTTACGGCATCGTGACCACGTATGGCACTGCTTAGCAACTTATGTGATTGGGATGTGTGCATATGATGACGTGGATAGAAGAGGAGGGCCTTTCTTTACCGCTCAGGCCATGCTCACCTATCTCTCGCAATCTCAATTAAGGATGACATGGCGATCCTCATCTGTTGTGTGCCGGCCCTTATGATGTGCAAGGACTCTTATAAGGACACTGAAAGGTTTCAAATGTGTCACAAATTGCAACAAAGCTAAATTTCCCAGAACCAATGGGACTTGCCATGCAATAGTACCAATATCAGCACTCTCTCCATTGAATGGATACCCCCCACTATCTTTATTCTTAGGATATTGTAAATGGCACCTCTACTGCAAAAAACAAACTGAAAGACGGGACTTCAGAAAGAATCTCGGCTTGGGATGAGACTGCACAAGCATTTAAAGGTATAGGGTTTCTAAATACCTGTGTAGGCTGGTGTTTCAGGTTCAGTCTCACTTTGCACCACATACTTCAGTTGCAATAAAGTGAAATCCCTTACACATACCTTGTTATTTATTGAATTTATTATTATTAATATATGCTAGACAGTTTTGCAATTAATAAGTGGTACTTTTACAAGAAGTAAAAACAAAATAGAGAAGGGCATTGAAACCCACATTTAACTGGGTATATAACAAGAGACAGGGGGTGCCCAATGCTACATCCCATTGACGAAACATATATGGTAAAAAGTATAAAGTAAAATACTTCAATAATAATATTAAATACTTGGTTATTTAGGTAACCCTTTGGCCAAAGCGTCATAAGCCTGCATACCAACGCAAAGGTATAACCAAATTAATGCAGGTCCTACACTGTGAACACTTCCTTTTACCTCTGGAAGAGGGGAAGAACAATCATAGGTCCTGTTCCTGCAGCAAATGAAAAGACCTCCCAAGTTAAAAAGGTGAAGGAAGGAGGAGGAGTATTTTACTTTATACTTTTTACCATATATGTTTTGTCAATGGGATGTAGCATTGGGCACCCCCTGTCTCTTGTTATATACAATTGCCACGCTCAGTAGCTCTCTGTTGACATAAATATATATTCATGATGTGGTGGGTGTGGGAGTTCGAGCTAGCTGGGAATGTGTGTTAATCAATTTAACTGGGTATATCCTGCTGCTTCCACTCTCTCCCGTGATCCACCGGTGCCAATCCAGACATGTAAAAACAAAATAGAGACGCGCAAGGAAACCCACATTTTTACAAGAAGGCCTTATTAATTGACATTAGGTTTTTAGATTGTACACATCAAGGGGGTGGGTGGCCTGGACTTTCACATTTTGTTTTGTTTGACCTTCCCAAGATTTTAGCAGTCCAAGAGGTAGTTTTTTTTTTTTTTTTTCTCAAAAGCTTATTTAATTTATTTTACCATAGGATTGAAGCAGGCAGTCTCCGGAGCTGAACCACATTGATTTCAGCTCCGGCGACCTCCTGCTTCCTTGGATGCTTACCTTCGTAGAGTGTGCCGGTAGACTCTCGGCTAGCAGGGATCACGTAATGCTGCACTTTCAAAGCTCTGATGCCCTGCGGCAAATAGGAAGCTGTGACATTGGCTTCCTATTGGTCCACATGATGCGGAAGCTCTAAAAAGCAGAGAGCTACTAGCACCCCCTTCGGAGGTAAATATCTCTGGAAGCAGGAGTTTCCTGGTGATTTATTAATGGGGTTCAGCTCCGGAGATCCCCTGTTGGTGTAACTATTTTGTTCCTCATTACAGATCCTGAGATAGATGGAAGAACCAGTCACAGGTCCTTAAAGGGTCCACGATTTATGAATAGTCGCTTAGGAAAACCAAGCCACAGGGAAGAACCCATGTCAGCACCACAGACCCAGAGATCTCAGGTACTGCTGGACATGCCCAATTTGACGTCATAATAATGTTTTGTCTCCTGTAGCACTGCCAATGTATGCAGAGATATACACAGACTTTAGCGCCATCCATGTACACGTAAGCGCTTCAGACATAAAAGTAATCTAAGTTTTGTATGACTTGTAAGATCTGCCCTAAAGAATGTAGCTCGTACCAGGCGACAATACCACTGAGCTGCTCCTTCAGTTTGGAGATTAACTAATCCCTTTGAGAGTGGCTGGCAACACATTGCAAAGAGATGCTGTCACAGTAGACCAGGACTTTTAACACCATTTATATTTAAGGGATCAGTCACAGGGCAAAATACAGTAAGTGAAATAAAATGAGGTTTATTTTGGATAAATCCTCGGAAACACACAGAACTACGAAATACAAAAATATACACACTTACAGGGGTCTGGGGGATGAAATCTACCTTTTCTAGGTGCAAGGACCCACCTCAAATGGTTTTCCCTTGTCCGCTTCTCTGCTCCAGGATATAAAAGTGCTGCACACAGCAGCCCCTCTGAAATGTATCTCCACACTCCTTCCCAGATTGTCTCCCCCTCTGATAGTCTCCACACTCCTTCCCAGAGGTGGACTTCTGAGGGAATTTCCACACTCCATCTCAGAGTATCTCTCCCTCTGAGGGTAACCAATGCTCTGTCCAGCAGCACCCATTATATACCCCATGGTGGCTATTGAGCAAAGCAGCCAGCCAAGAGAAACAGTGCCTGGGGGCTCAGACCTGATAAATGATTCATTTAACTATTCCCCTACCTTTGTTCTGATCTATTTCTATGGAGAGCTTCAACTGAGTGAATTACTAGTCTTTCTTCATGGAAATGACAGTAATAGTGGAATGTCTAATTTACTTTCTTGCATGTTAATTCCATCACCATACAATGCCAACTACTGTACCTAAGCTGGGTGGAATTGCTAACACAGGCATAAATGCAGACATAAGGTAATTATGTATAAGACAGGACGTAGCATTACACGCAGCTAGCCCAAATCACAACACAGAACAATGTTGATTGGGGAAAGGATTGTCACAGGGAAGACAGAATACATGCTTTGAAATGCATGTATTACAGATATGGTGCATTACACATTCCCTGTTCTCTCTCTGATATTAAAGACATTTGGCTGAAATAAGTCTTACATAGCTGGCCAAGTTACATGGATTTAGGGGTAAATAGCTGGGATTTTTCTTTATTAGGTCCCCCAGCTACCCCTACCGTCACAGATGCGTAGCCCGCTTCTGTGAAAGTGCTTAAGATTGTTACTCCGTTGGTACTCTTGAGTTAAAAAAAAAAAAAAAAGGACCGTCTGTCACTAGACAATATTGACACATATAGACACACAAAAAGAAAGAACCGCTCTGGGGGACTAAAAAAGAACAAAATATCCCCTATAGATTAGAGAAATTCCAACATCATAATAACAGACACTCGAGGTATAATCCAAAAATTGAAAAAGGTTTATTAAACGTGTTAACGGCATACTGCTAATCACTCAGCTCCTTGGACACGAACTCTTAAGGACTGTAAAGTATATCTGCTCTATTTCTGCCCTGCCATTGTGGTATTTTGCTGAAGCATATCTATCAGCGAGCCAATTTATGGTATTGTAGTGTTAGTTTAGTTTGTGGGAATACGTGCTGTTTATACACCTTGCTATTAGTATTTACAGTGTTTTGCATATGTTCTGGATACCATCTACCTATATTGAGGGTTATTTTTTTAATGTCTGTTTGTATAGTGCAGGTTTGACATGCATTTTTCTGTTTGTCCACTGCTTCAGCAATTCAATATACCTTAGACCGGCCGGTCTTGATTTCAGCAGGGAACTTTTCATTGTGTCCCTGCTGAATCATATTGCTAGAGTTTACTTGTGTCTTTGCAGTGGTCATGCATTAGATTTAGGCAAAAATAGGAAAGAATTCCAACAATCGATGCTCAGCTGTAAAGAGTCATTGTAATGTGATAATATCTTAAGTGATACAAGGGTTAAAATGATCTTGGAGGAACCACTTAAATCCACCCTCTTGAGTATATCAAAATCCGGTGTGTCTGTATGAGTCTCCTAAAATGTGGAGGACCTGTAGTGTGTAATATCAAATCTTCGGGTCAGCTATGTGTGCATGACACCATAATATACACCACTATATAATACTCTCCCTGGAGAATAACACACATATGAGAATAATGAGACCCCAATCCGTAACTGAAGGAGTGGGAGTACTCACAATTAAGAGGTGGTTGGTCCGTCAGCGTGCATCACGCATGATGTGTAAGATAGTAGAGAACTTCCACGATGGAGTGAAGCGGAGCACAGCAATAAAGTTGGGGGCTAGACACCGGTAGGTATAAGGTTAAAAAATCCTTTAATCCATGGTTGACATCATGGTGTAGTGGTAAGTTAAAATCTCTAACGCGTTTCGGGCCGTCGCCCTTTGTCAAATAGAATATTCTTTGACAAAGGGCGACGGGCCGAAACGCGTTAGAGATTTAAACTTACCACTACACCATGATGTCAACCATGGATTAAAGGATTTTTTAACCTCATACCTACCGGTGTCTAGCCCCCAACTTTATTGCTGTGCTCTGCTTCACTCCATCGTGGAAGTTCTCTACAATGCATTAGATTTAGTATACAGTATGTGTGTACCTAAGGCTGAGTCCATGCTCCCTGCTTGCTCGCTGAGGCTCGCTGAGACCCGCTTTCCCTGGCCTTGCGGTTGCATATATATATATATATATATATATATATATATATATATATATATATATATATATATATATATATATATATATATATATATATATATATATATATATACGGGTGTAAGGTTTTTTTTTTTGTTTTTGTTTGTTTTTTTTGTAAGTTGTGCTTGTTAGTCTGTCTTTAATAAACCTTTTTTAAATTTTTGGATTATACCTTGAGTGCTTTTCTTGTAGGTTCTTTGTTCTTTTTTTCTTTGACTTTATACATATAGACACACAGGATTTCCGGTTCCATTTTGAATCTGAAAGCTGCTTTACACGAAAACTGCACCATGACTTTAATTACCACCAATTTTTTACTTATTACTTGGCTCTTGATACATTTGAATATAAGTTACCATTAAGTAATTTCCCCCTTTACATGCTACAATACCCCTCAGGGTGGCATTCCATGCCTGGAAACCTAACTGGGGTTTTATTTGTTTGTGCATTTAGGGAAATCTAGCACTCTATGAACCCTTTGTCAGTTTGGGCTATCTCCAAAGTACGTGATATGAAAACATGCTGTCTTGTACAAATAAACGTAAATAAGTATTGCATATATAGAGACTTCAATCATGTTTGAATCTTCCAGGAAATACACTTATCCAGGACCAGTGCGGAGGGTAAGATAATATGCTTCCCTCCTATATGGAACCTGGGGTCTCCAGTGTTATTACTCTCCTGTGTGCTGCTAGCAAACGTACAGGGACTCTTATTGATACAGCTGGAGTTGGTTGATTAGAATCCGTCTCTCTAGCTTGCCTCTGATGTATGTAGAAACGCAAATGAAAAAAAGGATGAGCAGCAAGCAGAAAGGCATACGGGAAGCCGACTAAAGTAGAAAATTGATGAAAAGCTTTATTCGGTCATAGACTCCCCGAGAAATCACCCTAGCGGTGTGAAACGCTTTTGGACATTTTTTCTTTTTAATGTTTTGTCTATGACCTAATAAACCTTTTCATCAATATTCTACTGAAGTCGGGGTCCCGTGTCCCTTTTTGCTTGCTGTTGCTTTGCTTCCTTTTCCCCCCCATTTGCCTCCAAAGTGTGTGTGGTGTTCTGCAGCGATACTGTTATTTAAAGGTGCACTTTCAAAGTGAGCTCAATGTGAAGCTGCTTTCCGAGCTTGTTGTTGTATTTTTTTTTTACACTTGTTTTGTTGTTTGCATTTTTATTTTAAAAGGCCAAGACTGCTAAAAAGGCTCCACTCTACCAGGCAGCACTGAGCTGTTTTCTATGTAGTCTACAAAGGATCTTATCAGTCAAATAAATCTTAACTTAATCTTCTCAGATAAGGATCTTTGAGGTCTACTAATGTAATTGCGTGCACGCGCGCGTCGGAGCACCTGGCGACTCATCCACCAATTTCAGCCGCGATCTGTGGTTGCGCGTCCAGAGAAGAGCAGGAGATTGCGACTGGAGAGGGGGGTGTGGTGGGGCAGGGCCATGATGTCACACGGCTAGTTCTTCCTCATTGGCTGAACTGCTGCTGGGACGTTGACAATCGCTAGGCCGCTTTGCCAAAAGAAATAAATCTTGTCTTTTGGCAAAGGTGGCCGCGCATCACCCTTTCTGCAGGCGCACGCAGGCAGTGACTGTGGCCGGCCCCATAGACGGCTGTATCTTGTTCGCGCCGTGCGAGCAGCTGTGAGCAGTGGGGATGAGGCCTAAGTGAGAGGCATTTAGCAGCCATATTAATTTTGGGATACATTTTTTATGAATAAAATACAGTTGGAAAAAAAAAAAAAAAATCTTGAGGTGAAAACGGACACTATTTGTTATTGTGAAGAAATCTAATATTTTTTTGTTTTTTTTAATGCCATGCTGGGGGAACTGCCTCTTAAATGTGTTCACACATCTTGTTGTTTTAGCTGAACAGTTCTGCAGAACCTATTCTTAAAAAAAGTCTGACAAGTACCCAGAGCATGAGAATCCAGAGACAGACGGACTTCCTCAAGTAAGCTTATTTGCATAATTTTGACATATATGTATTACCAGGGTTGGACAAAATACACTGAGCATGTGTGCACTAGTAATGCAAGATTTGCACTAACCATAAAAACGATTTAAAATGGATAAAATGCAATTGTACATATCCCCCTCACTGAAAATGTTTGTTTTGTTCTTTTTTTTTATTTTTCCCTTTGACTATTCCCTGTTCCTGTTCTCCTTCCCATGTACCACATTCCCTCTCTTCTCCCCTCCACCAAACACCATTTACTCCAACCGGTTCCTCCGTTTCTCACTCTGCATACAATCGTCCCTCCTGTTCTTGTATCTATGCCACTTTCACATCCCTGCCAACAATGCCCTTTCCCCGACCCCTGCACAAATCTCCACCCTACACACAACCCCCCTCTTACCTCAAGCTTCATTCTCATTTCTTCCTTCATCCAAATGCTTCTGATAACATTTACATATCTTAGGCCCGTAATATAGTGGGCGAGCGCGCGGCACTTATAATTGGCTGTGGTTAGCCAGCCATTGTATACTAGGGCCACGCGCGCGCACAGCAGTGAGCGTGGAGCCGGGCGATAGGGGTGAAGACTTAGAAAAGTAAGTATTCGCGCCGCTACCACTCAGTGTCTGCAGTGTGTGTATATGTGTATGTATGTGTGTATAAAGTTGCACAATATTAATAAAGAATTTTCTTCTCACAGCATGCCTTTTTTTTTTTTTTTAATACACACACACCTTCCCCAGTGACACACAAACACACAGTGACACACACACCGTACCTTCCAAGCCTGTCGCTCACAGCAGCATGGACCGTACACACGAAAAGTGTGCGTCACGTGCACGAGCGTTCGCACAGGCGCGCACGCCCGCGCCCATTATATTACGGACCTAAGGTAGCTTTCTCAATTCTCTGTAAGAAAAGTATAAATAATTTTGTTTGTGTAGTTGCAAAGGATAATATTACCCTCCTAGTTTTTCATATTCTTTTTTTAACTATATAAAATAGGTTTTGCATCCTTGAGGGTTTTTGGTTTTGTTTTAAAAGTGCAATTCATGAGAGTTCGTTTTAAAAAATAAAATGACGACGTACTTTTTTGGCTATCGTTACGAGATTGTTGTTGCATCTTCACAAAATTCTAATTCAAACTTCTACACTAATTTACTTCTAAAGATTCTTGAAAGGAAAAGTGGTTAATATAGTAAGAGCGCTTTGGTTTAGGAGCCTTTTGGGTGGGTGGATTGTGCTTTTCAACTTGCATTATTAGTGCATAAAGTAATGACCACAGGTAGGCAGCAGAGCATGGAACCCGCTGACTTTCTTTTGCTGTACGCTTGTTCTCCTCATTGGTTCTTGGCATAAATGCTGAAACACGTAGGCAATTCGAGAAAGGTTGGGTAAATTATTTTAAGTGCTTAGCACATTCGACAAGTGTGTGTCTTTAAAGGGCTGTGACAATGGAAATTTGGAGGGGATGAAAGTTACATATAACCACCCACAGAGAGCCTGCAGTTTATTGCAGAGCAGTGTACAGTAAATAAAAATACCACTTGTGGTGCATTTAAATGTCCCAGACTGGTCTGCAACCATGTCTTTCCCCATTTTGGCGTAACAAACAGTGCTTCCACTGCAGCCAGGGATTCTGGGTAATGACATGCAAATGAGCACAGTGTCTCATTCTTTACATCTCATCCATTTTAACATGAACCCCTATAAGCTTATCCCTGCTGTATTACACAGCTGCAGAGCAGTGAAATATTCAACTTGGACGTGTATTAATGTGTTCGTACCAGTGCTCTTTATTCTCAGGAGTTGGTTTAACATGAGTTGGGAAACTGCACATAAACATTATTTTGCATATACATGAGAATATATACAGTTTGAATTCAACCAGCGGTGTGGTGTCATCCCGGACCATTACTGTCTAAACGGCTAGCCATCAAGTATACTCAAATCGCTTTCAACCACGAACCTGATGAAGGCAAGTCGAAAGCCTAAACTTTTGTGCTGATAACTTTTGTGAGTGGTTTTGCTAACAATAAAAGTTAGTACCTGTACTCATTTTAAGCTAATGTACAGTAAGTGCAACACCCAACTTCTATAATTAAGTAGAAAATCATGTTTGATTAACTAGAGTCTTTCTTACAGCTCATGTTATCTCAGTTGCTGGCCCCTTACTAGCCAGTTTACGGTGAGGACAAATATAGTCTCTCTCAGTCTATTATATTAGTACCAAAGACACCTGGTTGGGCCTCCCATGTCAGATTTACAAGTCACCCTAACAGTGGCTATTAATATGTAATAAATATTGCTGTGCATGCATGCACATAACATGTTGAGTTCCGTGTGACAGCTCGCAGATGAGATCCTGTGAGCCACATTTGATACATTATCTTTCATGATAAAAAGAAAATAAATGCATAATGTCACCCAAAGGCAGTCACTTTACAACTTATGTTTAAAAAGATGATGTCCGGGGCACTCCAAACAAAAAGAAATATAAGGTTCAAAAATACTTAACTTTCAATAGGGTGCACATAGCATGGAATTTACAAATGATGTTTATGTGTAATAGATAGATAGCCAAAACATGCAGCTGGAAATGGGTGGACATTTGGATGGTCACCAAAAGCCTACAAGCCAAATACATTTGTATAATTAGAACAAAAACATGTATCACTGTTTATTGAAGGCCAGATTTAAGCATTTGAAAGGACCAAACCTGTGCACATTGGACATTCATCAAAGCGTACAATACCCCAAACTAGATTACGTGAACACACGTTCGTCATATACCATGCTTAATTAAAATGACTTTTTCTTTACCTTGTTCTCAGATTTCTTTTTATGTTGCTATTCTAGCTGTCCCATTGCTGTTTGTCTCGGGATGATTCACAACCTTTCCTATTGTTATGATCATAATGCTTTAAGTTTGCTTCACCTACCTATCCTCAGACTCCTGACGCCATATTTTTGTGTGCCAATAACTGCACAGTATTGTTAAATGGACATCATAAGCGCATCATCTCTAACCATATTTGTTCAAATGATTTGTTACTTACAAACTGCCTTGCCCCCTGGTTTCTAGGTGTTCTCACTGCTTAGCCCCTCGCCCGTCTGACCCATTTGCCCGCTTTTGTCAGGAATGTGGCTCCCCTGTGCCACCGGTGCCTGGCCGTCGCCTCCCGCCCCCTGAAGGAGCACAGGTGAACAAGCTTCCCCAAGTACTGCTGTTATTCTGCTTTCGCCCTGCCAAACATATTGTAGTGCCAAAGAGCATGCAGGGTGGGGACACCTGTTCTTCAGCCCCTCTGTGCTTTGAGACTGTTCTACTGACCGTCTCATTTTGTCATCTTTTGCTTTTGACTTTCCCCTAACCCGGAAACAGATGAGATTTTACTAACGTTATTGTTCCTTCAGATTTATTCTTTCCTTCAGAAATATAGATATTTTGCTCTCTTTGAGGCTGTTCCTGGCTGGCTGCATTAAGTGTTGTAAAATTGTTTACTATTGGGATAGAGACACATCTGGGATTACTTCCTCTGTGTTTTTCTCTGTGAATATAATATACCCATGATATGAGGTGCTTCTACCTCCTGTATTTTTTTTCCCCATGAACAGTAAAAAATATGTATTTTTTGGCGAACTATAGTGTTCCTGTGTTCATTCTACTAGGTGCAGGGAAGACTCTTGTCTATATACATCTGAATTACTGATTGTTCTGTATTATGGAAATCTTTGCACAGAAAATAATATTTTTCGATATGTGCAATGGAACGTGTACTGTAGGTAAGTTATGTTATTGCTGCTCTTCTTTATTTTGATGTTTTCTTTGCATTACAGATGGGGCTCTGTGTGGAGTGCAGGAGCATGGTACCAATGAACACATATTCCTGTATTGTATGTGAAGCGCCTCTGTTTGATCAGATGCAACCCCAGGCCAGTATCCACTTAAAGGTAAATAATGAATTACAAAGGTGTAAGATAAATAAAAAACCCAAACCAGCTGTATACGGGGAATCCCAGATACAATGAAAATATGAGTACAATGTGACAAAATCCACCCACCACACATGTAGAAGACAGAAATAATATATCTGCTACTAACTTATTTTTTTTGTTTGTTTTTTTTTGTTATTTAAATCAATTCTATCATATAATCCTGTGCATTTGTAATTTTTTTTTAAACTCTTGCCATTTTTTATGATTTATTATTATTATTTTTTTTAAATGTACTGATCATTTTTTGGTTGCTACAGCAACCATTTAGGTCATATCTACTTACTCTTTTGAAACCGGCTCTGACACCTTTTTGAGCTCTGCTCTTTGGCAACAAAGTATCATAAACCGATCTGTTGCTGTATTCCAAACAGCAGACTGTCTAATTACTCTGAAAGCTGCAACAATAATTTGTTACTTCATAATATAATGTTACATATCAGCTGCAGCATTTCACAGACTGCAAAACAAAGTTAGAAGGTGGCCATTAAGTCAGGCACACAATCAGGATTTTGACATATTTATAACCGGAGCACTAAACGATTGCCAGCTTAGGTAAGAATGTAGAATTATACATTGTCACATTCTATATAGATATATAATATTATTGCTTAATGCTTTATTGTCTAGAATTCTTATACAGCAGGGCCCCGCTTCTCGGCGATCCGCTGATACGGCGGCACCGAGAAGGGGGCCGCCATGCTGAATTTAAAATCGTGCATGCGCAGAACGGGCGGGTGCGCCCGTCGCGCTTGTGCTGACCGCCGGTTGCGTGCGCAGACCGTCGGTCGCACATGCGCAGAATGGCGAAAATGCCGGTTTGCGCATGCGCAGCACTGAAAATCACCGGATCCGCTTTCCGGCGATTTTCACTATACGGCGGGCCTCTGGAACTGAACCCGTCGTATACCCGGGGCCCTGCTGTATACTGTACAACCCAAAATGAGAGCAGCAGTATTGGCTAGCCAAATACATTTATTATGGGACTCGCCATCACTCAGGGGTTAACTGAGTTAACTCAGGGGTTAACTCTGGGCACAAAGCCAGTGACACCAGTGCATAAAGATCATGACGCCATGTGAGAGCCTTTTCAGCCTTGCAGCTAGTGTCAGATTGTATCTCAGACAAGAGAAGGTTATGCTAAAGTGACCAATTTCTGTGCGGCTCTACCAGGACAGGTTTACGTGACACCACAATATACTGGAAATTGAGTATGCTCTGAAAATTGTAGCCATCATACGCCACAGATAAAGAATACACAGAAATCCCCAATTTAAGTGTTTTTCTCTACAGACCTTGTACAAACCAAGACTACTCTGGGTAACTGGGACATTTGGTAGCTTTAGATTAAAAAAAAAAGGCAGATTTGTTTTTATCTGGCGTTTCACTGTTTTCTCTCACTATTAAATAGTAATTTATTTATTTTTTCAATGGTTGAAAGGACAAAGCAATCTGTGGCTTTTGTGGAACTGGAAATCCCATCAATCTGAAACACTGCGTGACCTGCGAGGCCAGGCTGCCAGAAACGAAAACGGTACAACGTGTTCCATTTTCTTTCATACCTGAAGTCTTTTTATTATTTGGTTAGGGAAAAGTAACTGTGAGAGAGCACTGAAATGGAAACAAGTGCATGCAACAACGTCCCAGAGGAAGCCAACATAGAAGCAAATACTGCAGCTAAAATGGCACAGTGCAAGCATTTTAGTAGCCATATTGCTACCAGAGAAGTAACAGATTTGTAAGTTTCAGACCTTAAAAAGTCCAGAAACTTCTTCTTTAATGTAAAAATGTTGTTCACCCATTTTAAGGAATCACAACCAATGGCAAAACGTAATAAATTGGCATAATATGATCTTTGTAGTTGGAAAAGATCAACAAAAGATTGAAGGTTAAGGGCCATGCTTATTACTAAGTGGCTTTACTGCATAAGGCCTCGGCCATGTTAACCGCTTGCTGGCGGAAGCGTGCTGAGGCGCGCTCCCGCTCAGCACTGAGCCCCTACAGCCGCAATTAGAGCGGCTTTAGTAGGGGCTCACCTGCGCTTCCGCGCGCTTGCGGAAGCGCAGGTCTTAGGGGAATTTTAAATTCCCCCGCTTGCCGGCGCGACAGGCCGGTCACGTGAGCGGTTCGCCCAATGAGGGCGAACCAGCTCCGTGACGTCATTGGCGCGCCCCCGGCCAGTGACGCGCCCGCCCCCGGCCCGCCCCCTGACGGCCCGCTGACAGCGCGTGCGGTAAGCAACCGCAAGGCCAGGGAAAGCACCCGCTTTCCCTGAGCCTCAGTGCGCCTCAGCGAGCAAGCAGAGAGCATGGACTCAGCCTAAGACGCCTTCCATGTCACAAGACGCCCTACATCCATATTTACTAAGCCATGCTAGAAGGTTTCTTATGGAGTAGCACTGCTAAATAAATATGGCCCTAAATCCCTTCCAAAACAAATGAATTCACTAATATATATTTTGTTAAAAATAAGTAATTCCGTTTTACGTCCATTATTATGTTTTTGCATATTGTTGCAATACCTTTTTTTTTATGTGATGGTAATAATGGGTTGATATTCATGTTCATTGATTTGAATTCATGTTCATTGATTTACTCATCTGTGTAACATTAATAATACACGGTATGTTCTGTAAGAAGGAGATGTTGGGTTTGTATTGTATCTCGGTTTTTGTTTTTAACATAGGGGGGGAAGGGTACAGCAAGAGAAAGGTAGGGGAAGGGGTAATTAGGGCTTCGTTACAACATCACACTTTTATACAGAAATGTCTGTTTACATTGACACAGGTCATACATAATCATACATTATTACATAGAGGTAGAACTCTCTAAGGTAAATAGACTGCACCTATTTGAAACCCCTCCCGGGTCCCAGCTCTTCGCGCCCCTGCTAAGTGATACCCCATATCATTTATGGGAAAAGGGTAAAATCCCACCTGTAATATCCCCCTTGGGAAATTGTTGTTGCCTAAAGCTGTTATGCAAAGCTCACAAACTCTTCAAAATTTGGAGAGTCAGATTGAATACTAATTATAGAAAAAAGTCTGCACTACAGCCCATAAATAATAAACACAACACAATCAATGTAGCTAAATGGGGTGCACCCCTAGGGAGACAACAAAACTGAGAAAAAATTAAAACAAACATCACCACCAAATTAGGACGCCCAAAAATACACAGGCAATGAAAAATAAAATAATAAGTACTGTATTAACATGTGAGACCTTTGTCATCTATTTAGGTGTTGGCACAGCATTGATATTACATGCTGTGTTAGTAGGCCATTACAATGGCTGTTTTAGTATGCCATATTTACTTACTGCTGCTAAGAAGTTGGCTTTTCCATACTGCTGCTGCTATATGTAAATACATTTTTTGTGCACATTCATTGTATTCAGTAACCGGGTACATTTGTACATACCCCCTCCTTGTGACGTTCCCTAATGATTTATGGTCTCACATGTTCATACTTTTTTTTTTTTTCATTATCCTTGTATTTTTGGGTGTTTTTTTTGTTGGAATACATTATTCGTTGTTACTTTTGCATACCCTTGAGTACCTTGGCTGTATTGAATACTAGTCAAATGTTTCATCAGAAAGACCCTCCATATCCTAGATTTAACTTTATTCAACTGATGGACCATTGGGTTTCATCCAGGCCGTAGCTATCTTTCACCCAACTGCTGTATATACATGTACGATAAACTTACATAAGACAAGTAAAACCAGTTAAGGGCACTCTGATCCCCTAGTAGATGTATTATGACATATATTAAAACTCATTTATTAACATAATCTTTAAAATATATGGGTTTAAAACAACGACGCGGTGACGGATCCCTCAACACCCCTGTAGGTGGTAGGATCTAAATATTAATCAAGGGGTATAGGTAGCAAATAAATCCCTATCTCCCTCGGTTTGATAACCAACCAATCCAATATATTATCCCATGGAGCATCTGGGGATGTTGTCTGTTATACAGTAGATGCTTAAACATCAATAGGATTGACAGAACATCTTGAAGTGTGGCTATGCTACTGTGCATGCTATAACTAAGCGATCGTTTTGGGGCTCTTTAATTTATCACATGTATATTCAATTGCAATAAAGCGTATAATAACTTATCATGTGTTCCTTTGTACAATTTCCCGTCATTACTTTATCTTTCTTGATGGTAGCCTATATTCAATGGAGAGTCTGCACCACCTTTATCCAACCAGCTGGGGAAGATGCAGTCCTGTTCCAAGTGTGGCCGTGTGAACCATTCTGATGCTCGTTTTTGTGATTGGTGTGGAGCAAAGGTGTTGTTATATTTACATTGTTATAATGTCAGAACAATAAGGGAATGACAGTTCTAGAATACTGTGCAGCCATTTATCTATGTCAACAAGATGATAAGTTTGTCTACTTTTTATGTAAACTTAAATGTTTCCCATTTAAAAAAAAAAAGTGTTTTTTATGTAGCGCTACTTAAGAATTGAGAGTTCCTGCTTTAAATAAAAACTAGTGTATGTGTGTTTGTTGAATAACAGTTAGACAAAGTTGTTTTGTATTGTTTAGCCTGGTCCTTCAATGAGTTACATCACCTGCTCCAAGTGTAGTGCAAGCAACCATCCCTACGCCCATTTCTGCGTCTCTTGTGGTGTTTACCTAGAGCCTCCAGCAAGATATTCCTCTCAGCACAACAGGATGTTAAGTGATGGAGAACAACTGGCATTCTCTGGGGTGAGCAGAATTCTGTATTATATACACCGTCTTCATTCATGGAATAACTGACAATCCACTCCTTATGACAAGACGAGGTAGGCCAAGTGGTTCTTATCTGCCATCAAATTTTGTGTACGCACACAAAAAAAAAAAAAAAAATATGTATGCGGCAGCCGGCACTTCCAAAAGTAGGTATATAGGTAGGTGCATGTCCCATAAAAAAAATACGATACCGTTGTTTCATGAAATCGGTAGACAGCACTCAAGTAGTTGAGGTATAAGTATATGTAATGAAGACAAAACAAGGCACAATAAACCGACGTTTCGGTCCTCAAATGGGACCTTTCTCAAGGTGGTGCAATGAGTGAATGGGACTGTGAGACATTTAAACCCCTGAAGCCAGGTGAAACATAATTAATGTGAACAAAAACAATTCATTAGTTAAAATCATGCCATACCTGTGCGCCCACGATCTCTATGACGCTGATATCGGCCATTTTGAACCCGGTGGGTGGCCATCTTTGCTCGGGTCCCCCTTATGCATGTGTAAATTTCCCTACTGCGCATGTCTATGTGTACTCGTTGCCAAGGCAAATAAAAGTCATCGGCAGCCATTTGAAAATAATGCGCAATGACACTAGTAGTGCTGCGCATGCGCGAAATGAAGCAGCAGACGCTCGGGATGCAACCCGACGCTATGGCTGTGAAGCACTATAGTATTTGTAATGGAAATATACCTAGTACTGTGTGCCAATGTGATGAGCACCACAGACTATGGGGAGAGCAGAGGAACCTTGCATAGCAAGAGAGCATAATGTGGATATGGTTGCAATGTATGAAAACACCCAAATAGTGAAGAAAGTGGTTGGGGACATAGAAAATCATACATACTATGACAATGTCATTTTTAAGGAATCTGTTCAATGAATACAATAATTAGACTGATACCACATAGTCTATGTGGTAGAGACATAATGGTGATGCATATTATGACAGTGGCTAAGTGTTGGATCCCAAAGGGGACCCCATTTAGAGTCCAACAGAGTGTGATAAAGTACATTAGTCCTGTAAGCATAAAGGGAAAAGATTGGGTAACCATGGCATACTATGACACACACTCAATGTACAAGGGCATGGATATGATTCAAGTGAAGTCCTGAATATTACTGCCAAGAATACTGATGATTATTAACTTGGCTGTGGAAAAATTCCCAGTTTCAGCAGTCCAAAAGGTTAGATATATTCTCCAGGGCTGTCCTACTTCACATCACTGGTTTAACGACATCCACAAGGCACTGCTGTGGAAATGAGAACATTCTATTGTCAGCAGATATAGTTATCGATAAATTCATATTTCGGGATTGTGTTGACGTTATAGGAAACAACCCAATTTGAAATCTGTGGGAAAGACCATGCGAATGCTGAAGGAACGCCTCAGTCTACATCGGTCCACTATCCGTAAGGCATTGGCAGATACAGACAATAAAGAGGATCTCAACCATCAACCAGTTGCTGGGCAGTTCAAAGAGCACCAACACGGTTTGTCTTCTCTATGGTGTATGACAATAATGCAAGCCCATGCCCCAGGTAGCGAGGGTGATCGCAATAACTACTCCTTCAACTTGAAGCGTGGACGATTCACTGCCTGGATATGCTGAGCCCAAGAAGACTCAATGAAGATTTCAAATTGGGTTGTTTCCTATAACGTTAATGCGTGATTATTTTCAAAATGGCCGCAGGGACTTGTAGTTGCCTTGGCAACAAGTACACATAGACCGCACATGCGCAGTAGGGAAATAAGCATTGGGCATGCATAAGTGGGACCCGAGCAAAGATGGCCACCCGCCAGGCTCAAAATGGCCGATATCAGCGTCATAGAGATCGTGGGCGCACAGGTATGGCATGATTTTAACTAATGAATTGTTTTTGTTCACATTAATTATGTTTCACCTGGCTTTAGGGGTTTAAATGTCTCACAGTCCCATTCACTCATTGCACCACCTTGAGAAAGGTCCCGTTTGGGGACCGAAATGTCGGTTTATTGTGCCTTGTTTTGTCTTCATTAAATATACTTATACCTCAACTACCTGAGTGCTGTGTGTATATATATATTCCACTATTGTAATTTAAAATCCATACAGATTTATATCGAAAAAAATATGGTATATACCTGTTTAAAACATTTTTTATTTTTTGCACTTTAGAATGGTAGTAATTAGATGTATTTTTTTCTGCACATTAATTTGCATTGCAGAAAATAAATACATGGATGCACACTGATCTATTCATTTAATATGCTAATACCTGTTTTTACACTTTTGGCTTTCTGTACTTATCTGGTACGTTGGCGTACTTCAAGCAATGCTCGAGGAAGTGGTATTCTCATTTAAAACGACACTGGGTTGTTTTACAAATGGATAAATGTATTTGAGCAAATCTAATAATAATTTGTATTCATAGTGTTAAAATTATGAAACATTTGGATACCCTATATCACAGTATTGTGATTTACATTTTTTTCTGCCTGGGAATTTGACATTGTGGCTGTGTTACCAAATATTATTTTAAACTTGTATTCAAATTAACATAAAAATGATGAACAACATCAATAGTGGCAACATAAAAAATAAACCATCACCAGGGTCATTGTTGCATTTGTCAGACGGACAGGGCTCTAATAAAAATGGCAATTTCTCTACACAATAAGAAACTTGATCAATATATACGTGATGTTAAGTGATAAGTGATCGAATGACATATGTAGGGATTTGGCTTTAGATCGTCTGACCTAAACTCATGATGATTTTTTTGTAGTCTGCTAATTTAATCATCAAAGATAATTTATTTCTGCTGTTATGATGCAACTTTTGACAGAAGGAACAGACTCGTACTTCCTGGCAGCCTTTAAGCGTCTCCTTGCCAAACCCCCGGCTGGACACCAACAAAATGGAGAAAGGAACCCAAACGGTTGGGTTATTTTACCCATCCAGCAAACTAATAGAGAAAAAGGAAATGGATATGTTATCAGAGAAGGACAGGAGGGAGAAGATGAGCGATCGTAAGCCGCTGGTCACAGCCATCAGTCCAGGCAGAGGTGAGGGGGGAAAAGAATGGAAAATATAGAGGCAACCACAGGTTCTGTAGGCAGATAACCAGATCATATTGTCAATGTCCACAATGCAGATGGCAATACAATTAATTGTTCTTGTTTTCTGAGATTTTTACATGTGCTACACTGCGCCGGTACGGCTCTGCATATGTTATACTTAAGAACCTCTTTAGCAAAATAAAAATATTTCCTAATATATATGTTTTTTTTAAATAAATATATATACACCTATAAGAATATAGAATTTTACAGCCATAATCAGTTTATGCTCCGAAGTGCATACACTCTACTTTAGTTTCCTTAGGCACAAGGAGATTGAGTGATTTAGCACTGAGGCACTCCTTCAGCATGGCATTTTGTATACAGAGGAAGAACAATTAATCCCCAAAAAGAGCAGAAGCTGTTTTTGGTTTATGTAGTAGGTGACGTTCGCTACATTAACCTACATGGGTTCTCGAAGCTGGATTTGCCACCTCAGTCATGTCAATTAATTAAGAATGTATATATATATATATATATATATATATATATATATATATATATATATATATATATATATATATATATATATATATATATATATATTGTGACAAACGCCCCTCTTTTGTAGTGCTGACGTCTGTCTGGGTTCTTCCCGACACAGTCTTCTAGGGTTATTTAATACAAAAACAGGATCATGCAAAGTATTAAGCTGCTTAACTCAGGCTTCTGCCTGCTTTATTTTCATCCAAGTAAGGTACTGCAGCTTTAACATGTGTAGGTTAGAGGTACTCAGATACTTTCATTCAGCAGTTCACTCATTTCATTGTTACAGTATTTCCCACACTGTTATTTCAAGTAAAAAGAAACCAAATTATATAAACAAAATCCTATCCCTTTCAGGGATCTAACTACACATAGAATCAGTCTCTCTAACAGCTGCTGGCCAACTAAACTGGTTCCCCAGCTTAAAACAATGCTCTCTCATTTAGGGTCACTTAGATACAGCACAGTCTTTTAGCAACAGCAGTAAACATTTGTTTGGTCTTATCTGTTCGTGGTGGGAACTCGGTCCCGTGTCCAGGCAAATCCTCTGGTACTGTGATACTTGGAGGGTCGTCAACCCCGAAACTGGAAACAGGGGAGCAGCGATACCCCCAGCCTCCAGGCTCTAAGGAGAGAGAGTCAAATGCAAAACGTCTCTGCTCTAAATACCTGTGCATGTGATTAGAAGAGCAGGTGAGGGAGAACTAGAGCCATTGTAATCTGTGGTCTGGATTTTCCATCCAGCTGCCTGAGTTAATGGGAAGCTGTGGAACGGATCATTTTTTAGCTATTCCTGCACTTTCTGCTCTAAAATGGAGCAGAAAGCTGCCTAACATCTTTGGACTATGTCACATATCCCCCTCCCCAGCTCACACCTACTGGGGTGAGCGGCCATGGACCTCACTGGGGTGAGCGTCCTACCTGAAATACTTGAGCTAACTGCTCAGTACAACATTAAGTATTTACATGACACGAATATGAACTTCATTATAAATTTACCAACCGAAAAGGGCATTTTTTTTTTTTCCCATATTGTAAGCTACCAATATTTTTTCTCTTATACTACAGCCTTGTAATCTTAAGGGCCATCAACCCTGTATATTAATTTGTAGTTTAGCTACATTTTCAACACAGAGAACCAATATAACATTGTAATATTGACAAAATGCTTATTTGCATAGTTAAGTGTCCGTGACATAGTCCACACGTGTAATAAAAAAAATAAATCGGTCAGTTCCCCCAAACATTTTTTTTTTTTTTTTTTTTTTGACTTCCAGTCTATTGCATCCTTTGACTTTATTTCATAGCCCGCTGCAACCTGCAAATGACTGGACTGTTTCTTTAGCTTCTGATGAGACCCTTGGACCAGATTCTCCTTGGCTCCACAGTGTGGTCCAGATTGGTGAGATATGGAACTATTCAGGCGCCGTGTTAACCTTCGTTGTTTTTTCTTTTCAATCTTTGATTTCCCTTTTGTGGCCATTACCAGGCCTTTGGGTTTTGGAGACCTAGTTGCCTCTGTACAAACGTAGTCCATATTAACCATGTCATCAGGATCTGTCAACAAGTTTGTTTTTTCAGGAACTGCCACCCACTTGGCTAAAACATCTTCTGTGTTGTCCTGGGTGTGTCCACTAGTTTGATAATCTTCTGGACAACGTAAATGAAATTGAGGATCTGGATTTTTGAATTCCAGATCAGGGAGAATATTCTCAGGAGGGTGCCTATCTGTTTCTGGAATAACAGCAGCACAATCAAAGTCAATTCTTTCTCCTTCCTCTTTGTCATCAGTGAGGGCATTGAGTTTACTTTCCCTGGTCTCCTTTTGTGACCGTGTCTCTTTTAGCCTTGGAATCTCTTTCTCCAACTTCATCTTTATAGCAAATCGTAATATTGCAACAGCATTGAAGATACACGTATAGGAACGTACAGCTTGCTTGGTTAGGAGGTAGGATTGATAGCCCGACTGAACCACTTTAGCCGCTTCTCCCATGTCCGTCATCTGTTTCAGAGCGAGGTTTAACTCTGTTTCATTTTCTCTATTCTTGACCTGCAGCTGCAGGTGCTCCTTCCGGGTCTTGTCCAGCTCCAGCTGCAGCCGGGCCCCCTCATTTGCCGTGTGGTCCAGCTGCTTGTAGATATCGGCCATCTCGCTTTTATAGCGCAGTGTCAGGCAAACCACCTGACGGACGGACACCTCCTCTCTCTTGGCGCACTGTATCTCGCGCTCAGCCATCTGCTTCTGCAGCTCTTCAACCTGATCGTGCCAGACCTCCCTCAGGGTCTTCACCTCTTTCTGGTGCTTGCTCTGGGTTTGCATCAGCGCCTCCATTTTTTGGAGCTCTGCAGTTTGTGTCGCCTGGATCGCCGCTGATTCTGTATTCTGCAGTGCTTCCTGCATTTCTAACTTTTCCTGGATCAATTGCTTCTCCACTTTTTCTGCTTGGTGAAGCTTCTCATCACCTTCACTGATCTGGTCAGTCAAGTCTGAATTTTTCTGTGTCAGACTTACATTCTCTCTTTTTACAGTCTCTAAATTACTCAGGGTATTCTCATAGGTTTTCTTCAATGTACACAGCTCTGTGCTGCGAGCGTAGACCTCATGGCGTGAGAGTTCCAGCTCTGCTTTAAGCGCACTAGCCTCTTGCCGAGAAACCCCTAACTCTGTGATGAAGTTTTGCACATCTTTCTGGGACATCTCATAGCATAGTTTCCAGTCAGTTCTTGTTTTCTTTGATTCGCTTGGCTCTCTGCCTATGATGGTAGCAGTAGCCTTTGTCATCTCTAGGCGTGTCGTCATTCCTGGGACGATTGCGCCAGGCCCTATGGGCTGTTGCTCATCTCGGCGCCTTTCTGACGCATGTCCTGACAGTGCAGGTTCAAGTGGCTCGGTCACTTCCCCTGTGACTTGAGGAACAGTTTTCTTTCTTTTTGCTTTATTAGCTCCAGAGATATCAGTGGTACTGGGCACACACTCACTGGTATCAGCTTCCACATCTTGCTTGCACTCACAGGGCGTTGCTTGCTTTTGCAGCTGTTTGTCTTTGAAAATTTTGGGGCACACATCTTCCATGTGACCTACTTCACGACAGGCCCAGCATACTAAATTCATCTGTGGGTACGGCTCTCCTCCAGGGTTGTGATCATAGTATGGCCTGAAGGGACACTGTTTTGTATGGTTACGTACATTACACAACAAACATTTCACGTCGGCCATTTTAGAAACCCGGCAGGGACAATTTGCTAGCTGCAATTTCACTTACTTCAGCAGCTTACATACAGCACTTGCTAGCTGCAAATTCACTCACTTCAGCAAAAGGCATAAGCTTTACAAACAGCACTTGCTAGATGCAAAAAAATTTTTTTCTCTTCAGCAAAACATTTTGGTTTTCTGTTTGGGTTCAGGGTGCAATTGCATCCACACTTCGCACATTCTCTGTGTATGCTAGAAGCACAACTGATATACACAGCGGGACAGACTTCACTCATAGCATCTGTACTTTAGTTCAGCTGGGCGGCCATTTTAACCCCCCGCATTTATTTGCAAACCCACAGACTTTTTAGTGTCTGCCCGCATTCTCCACCATATGTGACAAACGCCCCTCTTTTGTAGTGCTGACGTCTGTCTGGGTTCTTCCCGACACAGTCTTCTAGGGTTATTTAATACAAAAACAGGATCATGCAAAGTATTAAGCTGCTTAACTCAGGCTTCTGCCTGCTTTATTTTCATCCAAGTAAGGTACTGCAGCTTTAACATGTGTAGGTTAGAGGTACTCAGATACTTTCATTCAGCAGTTCACTCATTTCATTGTTACAGTATTTCCCACACTGTTATTTCAAGTAAAAAGAAACCAAATTATATAAACAAAATCCTATCCCTTTCAGGGATCTAACTACACATAGAATCAGTCTCTCTAACAGCTGCTGGCCAACTAAACTGGTTCCCCAGCTTAAAACAATGCTCTCTCATTTAGGGTCACTTAGATACAGCACAGTCTTTTAGCAACAGCAGTAAACATTTGTTTGGTCTTATCTGTTCGTGGTGGGAACTCGGTCCCGTGTCCAGGCAAATCCTCTGGTACTGTGATACTTGGAGGGTCGTCAACCCCGAAACTGGAAACAGGGGAGCAGCGATACCCCCAGCCTCCAGGCTCTAAGGAGAGAGAGTCAAATGCAAAACGTCTCTGCTCTAAATACCTGTGCATGTGATTAGAAGAGCAGGTGAGGGAGAACTAGAGCCATTGTAATCTGTGGTCTGGATTTTCCATCCAGCTGCCTGAGTTAATGGGAAGCTGTGGAACGGATCATTTTTAGCTATTCCTGCACTTTCTGCTCTAAAATGGGGCAGAAAGCTGCCTAACATCTTTGGACTATGTCACAATATATATATATATATATATATATATATATATATATATATATATATATATATATATATACATTCTTAATTAATTGACATGACTGAGGTGGCAAATCCAGCTTCGAGAACCCATGTAGGTTAATGTAGCGAACATATATATATATATATATATATATATATATATATATCTTTTGGTTTTATTGGGTTTTACAATGTATACATGGTAACACATTCCATAGGCAAATGCTTATACAACCCATAATATAAAAGCACGGACAGACAAGAACAGACACACAGGGCAAGTGACATGAGTGGTATATCACGACTTACGGGACCGACGAGACAGACAGGACCAACAGGATCGGGGGCACAGGACGAAATGGGACCTGGAGAGGGGGCGGGGGTTTGGTGGCTGGGCTGATGACTGTTCTTTGCCTCTCGTATCGACCTCATACTTGACATTGGTCGACAATTGTGCGTCTACTAGTACTTCTTCTAACCTTGGCTCCCCATGGACACCGTCTCCCCAGTCTCCCTACCTGTTCAGTTGCTATGTGGTCGTGGACCCTGCTTGGTTACCGGAGAATGCATTTCCTGCTATCACTGCAAAATTGTGGTAACCTCCACCCCCGGGATATCTGTCGGGGCCAGCCAAGGCGACCAGACCTTTAGGAAGTTTGGGCCGGAGTCGTTGACCAAACTCGTCACCGGCTCCATCCGGCACACATGCCAAATCCTGTTCCTGATTTTGGTGATGGTTGGTAAATCGGACTGTTTCCACACTGCTGCGATCTCGCACCGTGTGGTGGTTGCAAAATGTGCAACCAATTTATGTGTCGCGTTAGACACGCCCTGGATTCGTCTGTCCAGATGGAACAGCCACGGGCCCAGGGGAACCTCTAAGCAGAGTATCCTTTGCAACCAATCTCTATTTTTTCCCAAATCGGGACCACCTTTGTGCAAGACCACAGCATGTGTCGCAGGTCAGCTACTTCCCCGCATTGCTTGGGACAAAGCGGGGAGTATCCTCTGACATATTTAGAGAGTTTTACTGGTGTGTGGTACCAACGCATGAGGACCTTATATGCGTTCTCCTTTAACGTGTTGCAGATTGAACTCTTGGCTGCCGCTTGCAGGATCCTGTCCCAGTCTTCGTCTTCTAAGGTCTCCCCTACGTCCGCTTCCCATTGTCTAATATAACCGAGTCTGGGTTCGTCCGTCGTCTCAGGACAGATCACCTCCCTGTACATCCTTGATGTTAGTCCCCTTGTGTCCGTTCCTCTAGAACACAGCTGCTCAAAATTTGTTCTGGCTGGCCGGCTTGGGAATTTATTATAAAACGCTCTGATCTGGAAGTACCTAAACAATTCAGCATTTGGCAGTTCTTTTTCTGATTTGATGTGATCAAATGTTTGTATTTTCTACCCTCCAGATCCAATTAAGAATGTTTTAAAGCAAATGGACCTATCTTTGTTAACCCACCCTGAACCAATAGAAAGCCGCAATATCCGATTTTCTAGTGGCTCCGACCCCAAAGCCATTTTGTGTCTGGCCGGCGCATATTCTGCCCGGTGCTTGAGCGGGTAAATGAAAAAGTAAAAAAACGAGCGGAGTGGATTGCTGCTTTAATATCGCAAAGGGATGAATGTATTTGATGAAATCTAATACAGGCAGTCCTCAGTTATCCGACACAATGCGTTACTCAAAATGGCGTTGGATAGCGAAACGTCTTAAAGCGAAACACGTTTTCCCACAGGAACACTGTTTAAATGAAAGGTTCCGTTCCAGAAGGCATTTTTAACACTAAAATACACCAAATATTTTACGCTGACAATAAGATATGCAGCACACACATAAATTATATAGTGTATATACTGTATTGTATGTCTTTATTTATATAGCGCCATTAATGTACATAGCGCTTCACAGTAGTAATACATGTGGTAATCAAATAAATAACAGATAATATAAATAACAGGTCATGGGAATAAGTGCATTAGACATAAAAGTAACATTAAGGAAAAGGAGTCCCTGCTCCGAGGAGCTTACAATCTAATTGGTAGGTAGGGAGAACGTACAGAGACAGTACCAGGGAATTCTGGTAAGTGGGTCTGCAGGGGGCCAAGGTATATGTTTCATGTGTCCAGTATAATCCATAGTGCTATTCATATGCTTCTTTAAGCAAGTGTGTCTTAAGGTGGGTCTTAAAGGTGGATAGAGCAGGTGCTAGTCGGGTATTGAGGGGAAGGGCATTCCAGAGGTGCGGGGCAGTAAGTGAGAAAGTAATATAATATATTATATATATATATTATATACACATAAACAACTTTGCAAAGCGTCATAAGAGCGGTGGATAAGCCATTTTGGCATTGTAGAAATGAATATAGGTATGCATTGCATAGCGTTGGATAAGCCATTCGTTGTAAAACGAGGACTGAATGTACTTGGAAATCATGGCCTTCAAATGAAGAAACATTTGGCTTGTGTCAATCACAGAATTACAAAACAGGGTTGTAATATTATTTTGTGTGTATGTGATATTATGGCCCAAAGTTACTAAACTGTGCTAAGCCCCAGTGCATCTCGTGTACTTTAATCGTGCGATAAGGCTTTTAAACACTTGAGTAACTTTGGGTCTATACAGTATATTGACATTTTAAAATCTGTTACCGAAGAGATTTGCAGCATTTTAGTAAACAATGCAGGCTTCTAAAGCAGATGAGTTAATTGTTACAAATTAAAAACAAGTGAAGACAGTGTACAAATATACCCAATTTTTTTTTACAGGTTACTGGAGAAAGCAGCTGGATCATATCTGTGCTCACCTGCGCTGCTATACGCAGAATAACTCAGAGTTCAAGGCTTTAATCGGAGAGCCTCGGATGGGAAGGGTAAGAAACAAAAGAAGTATCTTACAACAGTGCGGCATACAATACTATAAAGTGTAAATAATATTCAAATCAATTTTTACGTTAATAGTTGGTGAAACCTAAAGTTAAATACTGGGATGTGTGCCTAGGCCCGAACCCGCACTCAATTCCCATCGGGAAGGAAAGGGTGAATGTGAGGAGGCAGAAAGATCATTAGGGGTACATAGAGCGTGTGTGCGCGTGCGTGTGTGACGTTGCCACCATCTTAGGCTGGGGCCGTGGTACTGCAGACTGTGCGGGTGCGTCCGCGCGGAAGCAGGAGAGGGCGCATGTTGCGTGAGAAATCAGTTAAACTGATTTCTCAGTGCGACAGAGAGGTCACGTGAGCGATTCGCCCATTGAGGGCGAACCAGCTCCGTGACGCCCCCAGGAACGCCCCCCACGGCCAGGGAAAGCACCCGCTTTCCCACAGCCTCCGCACCTTATTGGTTTGTACTCTACTAGCAGTATAATAGTCAATTAGTTCCAGTATAGATAACACCAAACGATATCTGGGTAATTTACGGAATATGTGTGTGATCACAAATACACCAGTTCAGATTATATTTGATTCTGAATTTGAATGGTTCTCCGTCTAAGTCTTCTTTATTACTTTTAGGAATTACTTTAGCAGCAAGTCTTTTAAATAGTCTCCCAAATCTAATGGCATGAGTTAAGAGACATGATTCCAGGATAATTTACCAAACTGGATCAGCGCACATGATCTGACCCATATTATGTTTGATTCTTTTTTTATTTGAATGGTCTTTCTTTCAAAATGTCCTCAGAGGACCTAACCGGATGGATATTAATATCTACTGGTTTCAAGCCTACCAATACGTCATTAGATTCATGGCAACTAGGTTCTATACTTTAGTTTCGTCAAAACATTGTTTTGTGTTGATTATAAATCAGTAAGTTTGCCAGACTTGGAAACCGCATCCTACATGCACTCCAACGTAACATGCTTTTATCTGAGAATGGACAGTAAGATCACTGTTGAGTTTTTTCTGCCATAGGTCTGCTGCTTCTATGCCCCCATATAGTTATGTGTAACATAATATTTTAATAGTTTTACGCCTTGTGAAAAATGTTATGACATAGAATACATTTAGTCAAATTGGGTGCTTTTTTTTCTTTTTTCTGCCCAGCATTCCCCCCCCCCCATTTTTCTATAAATTAGGATTGTTGCTGCATCAAAGAACAAGTGTACAAGACCGCAATGTGAAAATTCAAAATGTAAAGATTCAATTATTTTAATGATTTTTTTTTTTAAATTTTGTTGCTGAGATGATGCTATGATCTAAATCATGAAATGTGCACCCCACATGTAATTAGCAAAGAAAGAGGAAATGAAAATTGAATCAAAGACACAAGGTATCTATTGTACCTTTTTTTTAAGGAGTGCATCCTCCCCTTGAAAGAAGCCGTCTATTATGCAAAGCAAAACAGTGATAGCACTCTAAATATCCGACAGCTGTTAGCCAAGTGCAGGGTGCAAACAAGAAACAAAAGAAGGACCCGATTTCCTCCTAGTCCATTAATAAAATATTAATAATACTTCCAGCACTCACTGATTTCTAAGACAAATCTCAAAGCAGGATAAATGCCAAATCAAAAATATTTAATGCAAGCACAAGGTAAACATATACATGGAACAGTGCGACACAAGCAAGATGATATAGCACAAAAAACTAAAAACATAGGTAGCATAGGGACATACCCCAGGGATAGGGAGTGGGAAAACAAGGGTAGGTGGGGGAAAAAAAAGAGGATAAATATGGGGGGCAATGTTTCGGGGTAAACCCCTTCCTCAGGCCATTTCCCTTATGTCCCAATAGGGCATAAGGTACTTCCCTTACCCCTATACCTCCAAGTATATTGAGCAGAGTGTCCTTCTAAGCAATAAGTGCTGGGAAAATAGGATCCAGCAGTAGCAAAAAAGAGTTCAAAATCAAACCGCAAGGCTTCTGACGGCGACCGTGATGCATATCACTCTCTTCTCATTGCTGAAAGGGGCAGCCCCAGATGGCCGCTCTCAAGTACCTGCACGGGCAGGGGTGTGCAGCATCTGCCTGAACTTCAAGACGTGCGCTTGGAGGCAGAGTCTCGCGTGATGGTAACGTCACTAAACAATGTGGCCAAACCAGGAAGGACAAGAGGCAGATAGCATGGAGCATTCAGTGCTGCCCTGAACAGGTCACAGGAGAAGCTGAGCTTTGAATCCATCTGAGCCTGGATGTAATAGCCGAAATGGAGTCTGCCTCTAAGACTACTATTCCTAAAAGCTTAAGGTAAGCCCAGCAGAGTTGGTTAATTAATTTTTTGATCTAGAATTTTTCTTTTTTGTTGCAAAAGAGAGACCGGTATTCATAACTGTTCTATTCAGTACCCCAGGCATCCAGTCAGAGAAAGTGGTTGCCAGAGCATTTGAGCCTGCAGTTTAAAAGAAAGGTGGCTAGAAAGACAAAATACTGCGCTGCCTGCAACAAGCTAGTGCTGGGGGGCAAGAAGTTCCTCGAGGGTTGCCTTAAAGAAGCAGCCAGAGAATCTGCAGAACACATGGAGAATGTATTTAAATGGATGAAGGATGCAGGGACGCAGGGCATAGAGGTGGCGGCTGCGTCTCCATTTAGAGCCGAAGGTCACAAGTGACCCAGATCCTGTACTAGTCTGGACAGGACAATGATGTCATCATCCGAAGAAGATCAGGGAACCCGAGTCATCTGAAGGGGATGTCGGAACGGATGAGTTATCTTTTGATCTTGATCTGGTTGCACCACTAATAAGAGGTAAAATATATTTTACAAATTGACGATAAAGAGCAGCCCCCCGACATCAAAGATTGTTTGTTTGGAGGATGTCAAAGAAAGTCTAGGACATTTCCAGTCCACAAGGTGATCAAGGAGATCATAAGAAGAGAGACCAGGCAGGGACCTGCCTGATAAGAAGGTATCAATCAATAGGAAACTTACACCAATGTATCCTTATGAAGCAAAGAAGACAGGGATGAGAGAACCCTCTAAAGGTGAACGCATCTATTAGCAGGTTCACAAGGAGAACAACATTGCCGGTGGGCAATGCAGCATCTTTTCGTGATCCAATGGAGAGTGTGTTAAGAGAGTCGTTTGTGGCAGCAGGAGCCAACTGCGACTGGCGTTAACAACCACCGCTGTATCCAGAGCAATAAAGTTGTGGATCAGCAACATTGAAGAAGCTCTGGGGAAGGGCATCAAGCGAGCATCGATCATCAATGCGCTTCCAGAGATAAAGATGGCTACAGATTTCATTGCAGAAGCATAGCTGGATTCCGTAAGGCTGGCGGACAGATCTGTAGCCCTATCAGTATCGGCAAGAAGAGCCTTTTGACTACGTCCCCGGTCTGTAGATGCTTCCTCAAAGACCAATCGATCTTTGATTTTCCTTTTTAAGGTAATCTACTCTTCGGTCAGAAGATAGATATGATCATTGAGAGCCTCGGGGGGGGGGGCAAAAGTATTTTTCTTCCCCAAGAAAGAAGAGTAATAAGATTTGCGGGACCCTCTGGGCAATATGAAAGAATGGCTTTCAGAGACTATAGAGCATGCAGGCCGGGAAGAACTCATTCAAGATCACCGGCATGGAGAGGACAGAGTAGTCTTTTTCGTGCCTCAAATGGATGTGGATCCTCACATAGGTATGCAGGAAGATATGCATGAGGTAAGGGAAGCTCATCCGACAATCGTGTTAGGAAGACTCCAATATTTTTGGGAAACATGGGCTCAATCCATCACAGATTCCTGGGTCCTCGGTATTATCGATAGCGGTTATTTCCTTGAATTCATGGAGCACCCAGAGAAAAACAATTTTCAGACTTCAACGATTAAAAAAATAGAACCAACTCGAACCCTCAGGCAAAGTGTAAAAGAGCTTTTAAACAACAAGGCTATAAGACCGGTGCCTTTGGAATCGGAAGAATGTGAAATGTATTCAATAATGTTCCTGGTCCAAAAAAAAAAATGGCACTTCAGAGCAGTGTTGGACCTAAAAAGGGTCAGCACATTTCTCAGCATTCAGAAGTTCATGATGGAATCACTGAGCTTGCTGATTGCCGCAGTAGATCCTGGAGATTGGATGGGGTCCATAGATCTACGTTAAACGTAGTGAGGTGTGTGTGAAATAATAATAATATTTTGGATCAAATTCATTCAGAAAGTCAGATAGACTCTTCTTTCTCCTGTCAGAAGCAAGAAAAGGACAAGCGGCATCCAAAGCAACCATTGGTCACTGGATAATAAGGGTTATTATCAAGGCTTATTCCGTTCAAGGAAGGCAGGTTCCAGAAGGTCTGAGAGCACATTCTACAAGATAAATGGCCGCATCATGGACGGTGAAAGCTCAAGCATCACCCACGGATTTGCAGTCTGGTCCTCAATCAGCTAGTTTCAGATACTATCATTTAGACATTGGAGCATCGACAAATGCACGTTTTGGGCGCCAAGTACTACAGCCTGTTGTGGCTGTGAATACAATAATTGTTTTGTTGTATTTGTGGTTTATGGTGTACTTTATTTCCCTCCCTTTATTTTGGTACTGCTTGTGCACTGCCCATAGGTGACCACTGCCATGGGACGTACAGGAAAAGTGAACATTGATATCCTACTTACCGTCATTTATTTCCTGGATAATCTCCATGGCAGTGCGCACCAATCCCATCCCTTTATTAGGGGGAATTCTTTTTTTTTATCTTTGACTCTTCAAAGACTACCAGGAAAGGAGAGAAATTGCTAATTATAGGATCTCCTACAGATGAAGTGCTTTTTCTGTCCTATCTCAGCTAGATGGTGGGACTTAACCCATTGATGCGCACTGCCAGGGCCGCCAACAGAAATCGTGGGGCCCGGGACAAACATTTTAAGCAGGGCTCCCCCCCATGTCGGCGGTATTGCCCACTGCCCCCCCCCCATTTCACACCTCATGAGCCCCCTCTCTCTCCTCCCCTCCCATGTATTTCTCTCCCTTCTGTCTCACCCCATCTCACTCTCCCGCCTCTCATGTATTTCTCTCCCCTGCTTCTCACTAAGGTTGTGCCTATAGTGCCGTCGATGGCGACATGGCTGGTGATGTCGCCGTCGCCAAAAGTTATATTTTGCCGGGCGTCGTCATGTAATTCCGGCAATTTGATTGGTTCAAAGGCCATCACGTCATGCGACAGCCCTTGAAAAATCAAATTTTGGTGGCTACCAGTTTTCACGACGTCGCTTTGTCGCCGTCGCGCGCACTATAAGTGCACGCGGTGGCGGCAATGCTTTTGTTTTCGGGTGACGTCGCGTCGCCGGCACTATAAGCATGGCCTAAGGCTGCGGCCCCGCTGGCGCTGAGCGCACTCATGCTTGGAAAGCACTCTAAGCATGAGTGCCGGGTGTCCTGGCATTTACACAAGCTTGCACGGGGGGCATTGCGGGTAGTTAAGCGTGCTAGAATGTTAGTTTTTTGTTTGTTTACATAAGCGCCGAGCGTGGGTAAGCGTGTGTGCCAGCGCGTGAGCGGGACTTGCATATATCTATATATGTAAGTAACCGCGGTAAGCGCCGCCCGCTCAGCGCTAGCGGGGACGCAGCCTTACTCCCTCTTTTCCTCACTCACCCCCTCTCTCCTCTCCCTTTGTCAATTACCCCACGCTCACTCATTCCGATACCCCCCCCCACAAGATATAAACCAAAAAACTTTCCACCCCCAAATACATTAAACCCCCCCCAAATATATACAACCTCCCCCCCAAATGCATACAATAAACCCACCTACCCAATACATATAAAAAAAACAATACATACAACCCATATATATATATATATATATATATATATATATATATATATATATATATATATACACACACACACACACACACACACACACACACACACACACACACACACACACACACACACCCCAAATAAAAAAACAACAACCCTCCCCAAGCCCCCCAATAAATAAATATATATAGATATATATATCTATATATATCTATATATATATATTACCTTGTAGATGAACAGGCCGGGTCTAGTGGGTAGGGGTGCGGCTTGATAAGGCTGGGGAGGGCCGCTGCTGCAGGGGGTGGCCCAGTCCTGCAGGGGGGGGGAGATGCGCAGGGGATGGCCCGGTGGTGGGGGGGCGATGCTGCAGGGGGACCTGTCCAACGAGGCTGCTCCCGCACGCGCCGGGCCTCTCTCTCGCACCGGAAGCTTAGGCCAGCTTCTGATTTTTTTAAATTTTTTTTAGTTTAGCTGGCGCCTGGGGGCGGCTGGGCCCTCCTCCCTCTTGGCGGCCCTGGATACTGCCATGGAGACAATCCAGGAAATTAAAATTACAGTAAGTAGGATATCAATTTTCACTTTTCCTGGACGTCCCATGGCAGTGGTCACCAATGTGTATCTATATATCTCTTGCACTCTCCCCACCGGATCATCGTAGAATTTCTGACATACGGTTTATTTGTAATGTGCACCTTTAATTCCTTGGATCAGCAACTGTACCAAGATATTTTTATGTATTTTAATGAAAGCATCTGCCACGTATGTCAATAATATAGGATATAGACTAAGAAGTGAATTGTAATCCCATAAGTAGTTACTATAGATTCAAATATTGTCTCTTGTCGTTATGAACTACATTGAGTGCATATTTTTGTTACATCACATGTTAATTTGATTAGCAATACTGTGGGATTACCCATCTTCAAAGGACATGTTGTAAGATGCGTATTCAATTTAGTGTTCAAACCTACTTTTATAACCATTCTGTATATTAAACAATATCCCTACTCTAGGAGTATGTAGTGTATTTCTTACAACCACTCATTACACAGGATTTAGTTCCACTGCCTTCCCAATCTTGGAGGGAAATCAGAGATACCTTGTTTCATGTGAATAGTATTTTATTTTTGTTAGCATCTAGGACAGGCTAGGCTGTATCAAGTCAAATCCACGTCATTTATTTCTCCTTCAAACGTCCAAATATTGCTGCCTTAACAAGCAGTTACTTTGTTGTGTTAAATAAGTCTTCAAATAAAGCTGCTTTCATAAATTGTAATACACAAGTGTCAAACAGTAAGCCATTGGCTCCAGTACCTCCTTTTGTTTTCTCTGCCAGTAGGCATTTCCATTGCATAGGTTTGGGTTTCTGTGAAAGTGGAATCAAAGGGCAAATTAGTGAAGCTAAATGTGTTAAAGTCAACATCTCGCTGTAAAAATACAACAATCTGCAAGTTAATGAGGCAGGGTTTATTCCGAGGTTTACAGGCGGGAAGTCAAGTACTTTTGATCTTTCACTGCTTAAAGTCCTTGCCACAAAAGAATATCACAACTCCCAGGTGTTACGGCCAATAGTCAATAGCATGCCCCAAACTGCGATGCCCTATTCAACCCAGGCTTTCCTTCTTTTACATATACTGTAAGCAGAGTTTCCCAAACATCCCTTCCGACACCACATTTTACACCTGGTTTCCGGGATAATCACATGCAAATGTAATTGCCTCGTATAGAAATGTGATATTCATTGGTTAGCCCATACATTTATTCTGGGAGAGGGCTCCCCAAGATAGGATTGGGAACCCGTTATGCAGAAGAATTGGCTGCAGCACTTCTACACTTAAAGCAGCCAATCAAGCTCTCGATGTTTTTTTTTTTTTTTCCTTTCTAGTGATTACCTGACTTGAAGTGAGGGCCTCCCAGAGCAAAGCAGCTCTGGTCTAACTATCAGGAGGTTTCTGTTCAGGAAATATTGACCTATAATATCTATACATTTTTAAAATAAAAAATAGCCTTTGAAACTGACCAGGTAGTCAGAAGTTATGAAACGCGATGTTCACCTTGTGCATTTACTGTTATCACGAGAAGTCATGTTTACGTCTCCAAGTGTTGGGACACCGACCATAAATATGGCTAAAAGTTCAACATGTGACTTTCTGATTTGAAAATGGTTGTTGATTTTCTTGACGCTTTCTTTTTTCAGTTTGTTCTTTCATCTTATTAAAGCTGCAGTTCAGTCAATATCCTGCATGTGTTTTTTTTAATAAATCAGTTCTGTAGTAAGAAAAAATACTTTTAGCATTTTCTGTTTTTACAAAAACAACTTTGAAAGACCAATTTTCTTGTATTCTATTTTAACAACCATTTACTAAGGCACTGCCCCTTCATGTCCTGTCACAAGCTCTGGCACACCCCTTTGTCAGCCCTGCCCTCCCTCTTGCACATGTCAGTGCAGGAGTGCTCATGAATATCCATGAGCTTCCACTGACTGACAGAAGCAGATGAAAAACATATCCCTTCTCTAATTATGTCACCAAATTTTGCCGATCAATACATGGAGAACAAATTGACTGGCAGCTATACAGTTCTTTAGGTAATTAGAGATTGCCCACATGAAACTATTGAAGTAAAAAAATTAATTAAAAAAAAAAAAAAAAAAGACTGAACTGCATCTTTAATGTCTGAGACTATCGCATTATCCCCACCAGTCAATAGAGGAGACATATTTGTTCCTAGTAAATCTAGACACTTGTTTTAATTCTCTGATATATGGAAATGTACAGAAAGACCGGGTTCAAAGTTGACATGTATTCTTAAAAATGACTTGACCAGCATGTTTTTCCTGGGGGGTTAAATATAATGATTTGATGAAGACAACTAAAAACGCGTGTTTTTTCTTAGCCTTGAACTTAAAGTAATGCAGCACACCTACTTTTATTCTCTTGCAGATTATTTCAGCAACAGTTCATGAAGATGGTTATGAAGTCAGCCTGAGATTAAATTATATTTTGGTAACAGATAAGGTTGGTATGATTTTATAGATATTAAATCCAATAATATTTGACATATTTTGAATATATTTCACAATGGAAATGCATATGTTTTATTGGCAAAATATTAATTGTATATTAAGGTGCATGCTTATTTGATATTTTTAATCAATACCCTTCTCTCTGAATTGTCAAGAATGTCCTTACTGGAAAACCAATGAAATGGTCTGACAATCACTTCCTGAGCACCGTGACAGAGGGGAGGGATGACCATTACGAAACCCAATCCAGTCTGGGTGAGTTTTACTGTGGTATCTATATTTTGTCACAATAAAAAGTTCTAGACCTGACAAAGTGCATGAGGGGGGTCATAACACTGGGACATGAATCCTAATTTATCCTGGCTAACCTATAATTGTTTGAAAGTAGAATGTTAATTGACAGACAATGGCCTAAAAGCTATGGTTTCACAATATAACACGTTCATAGCTTGGTTTTAGTACAGGTGCTGTGTAGTAATGGTGAAAAGACATATGTCCATCAAGTTATCCTATATTTGTATTTACAGTATTTTGATCCAGAGGAAGGCAAACAAAATACCCCAGTGAAATATCCAATTATGTCTTTGTGATGGAGAGGCCTGTAGGCGAGGTCAGATACGAGTCCACACATGAATGGTAGGGTAAACCATACTATTTGAGTGGTTTTATTTCTCAACAAAACATTGGGGCTACTGCCTCTTTAAGGCAAATCACAAAATCATAAAACAAACACCTACCCATGTTAGGAGACTAAATAAACATTACACCGGCCCTTTTTATCTGACTGGCTGAGTAGGCCAGTTCACAGTCTAAAAATATATGAAACAATATTAGGGAACAATATATAGTCTTATCTGACTGATGCTGGTCCGGCGTCTCCAATTTCTCCAGTTGCAGGCTTTGAAGTCCTGCGGCACCCAGGAAAGTATTTTGCCCTATCCGTGGAGGCTTCCTTGCTGTGTGGGTCTTATGGGTTCCCCACTGTTCCCAGGCAAAACCCTCTGGTGAACAAGCCTGGATCCCTGCAGGCGCGGGAGCTCTGTTGTCTGTGTTCCTCTAAAAGACTCCAACAGGGACACTGAAAAGCAGCTACTTCCTGCCTTTTACCCCTGCTCAATCGGGAGTTAATTACATCCACATGCACGAAACCAGACACCAGTGCAGTTTCCTGCTCTGTAAAGGGAGTTTAACACCTTGACTCGCTTACAGTCTCATAAGGAGAAAAAAATCATTCCTTCCTGACTCCAAATATTGCAATTAGATTTCTCCCTGGATCAACATCCTTCTCAGGATGACGCTAATGGCCTATGTGGCGCCACAGATGACAATCTTACCGAAGATACTTTGACCAGCCAATCCCTTAGGTGAATCCGGATGAACTTTGCCAATATCTAGTGTCCATAGATTTCTTGCTGCAGTCATGGAATTATGTAAAAGACAAAGCCATAAAAAACACCAATGGTGCATTACCTTAAACAACCATAGAGATATAGCTATTTGAAGAATCAAACAGTTATAAACCAGTATAGTAACAGTTAGAAAAACTCCATTATGAGTATATTTATTCATATAAAATACAATAAAATATTATGCTGCATAAGCTAAAAAGCTTGAAAAATGGGCACGATGGATTAGCCCAAAAAATCCTAATTGGAATCGGATCTCCAAGATTAGTAAAATCGGAATCCTACTCACGATCAGTCCTGCGGACTTGTGCCTGCAAGTAGGAACCACTATTTGCACTTTCACCTCTGGCTGTCTCTCCTCATATGGTGATGTCGCCGATCGACGGCATCTGAAAGTGCCCAGCACCGCTTGGCATCATACGGTGGTGTTCGGTGGCTGACACGAACTTGTTGCTCATCCAGTGTCTGAGAGAGGACAGAGGAGATCTGACAGACAAGACACAGGCTGCTCATACTTATGCTGTCCCGGGGGGAATAAAGCTCCCAGCTGAGATCCTCTCGGTGACGTCACCACAGCAGTAGTCGGGAGCGACAGTGCTACCAAAAATCTGGTAGTCACTGATATTTGATTTTTGGAGAGACCAGTCGCCACATGTGACTGCCTCTAAACCAATAACAGAGCGCCTATTGCACTCTGCCCTCCCCCTTGGTGACGTCACTGGCCTTGTCGCCAGCGACGTCTCTCAAACTTGAAATACAACTTTCGCCAATGGCGACGGGTGGCGTCATCGGTCGCCGGCACTATAAACGCGGCCTAAGCCAGCCCTGATTTATATGGATTATAACAGGAGCACCAAACTATTGGCAGCTTAGGTAAGAATGTAGAATTATACATTGTCACATGCTTTACATATAGAAATGAGAAGGGGTAATGCAGTATTACTGCTTTAATATATGGCTGCAGTTTAATTTTACAGGTAAGTGGCTCAATGGTAAAAGCAAATATAGTGCACCAGTAACTAACTGGCGATAATGCAAAAATAATCATGTTTATTTATTTTATCTTTTTGACTTATTTTCCGTATTATTTCTTCTATTCGCTTAAAATACTTTACGGCTTGTGATAGCACAGGATCAATCCGTGTCCACGAGACTGAAGGTCTAAACAACGGCATGCTCTTATTTTTGTATAGGTGTTGCTTTCCACTAAAACATCATATCATGTATATAATAAGAAAAATACTCAACAACTCGGACAATAGTAAACATGGCATAGTTGAATGTGAGCAATGGGTGAATACACAGCTTTTTGAGGAAATTCACCAAGATATATCACAGCTCCACCTTTTATGGAGTCTGTTATTACCACTAAGTAATATACTTATAAAGCATTTCTCATCTGCATCACACAGCATTTCTACGTCAGAGACACAGGCAAAGTTATATGGGCGTAGACAAACTGAACAACCCCTGTAACAATGTGTATGTTAACTTTTGAACTTATGCCCATCAAGAGGTATTATTTTCAAGGGCAAATATAATATACTCAAACCTTGCTGGTAATAGGAAGTTATTGGGACTGTAAAAGTTGTAGTATCAGTCTGCAGGGCCTTCAACAGAATTTTTGGGGCCCAGAACAGACTTGAAGAATGGGGCCCCTGCAAATGTTATGACCTAATCACATTCAATCTTCTTTACCCCCTCATGTCTCTTCCCCCCCCCCCCCAGTGTCGTGTCTTTATCTCTCACACCCGTTTGTTATTTCATCTTTTCCCCATCTCTCTTATGTCCTTTCTTTCCCTCCTCAGGTCTCCCTCTCTCTCCTCCTTCGCCTCAGCATGTCACTCACCTTTCTTCCCACCCCAGCCTATTTATTTTTTCTCCCCCCCCCTATCTTTTTTTTCTCCCCCCCACCCTATCTTTTTTTTCTCCCCCCCACCCTATCTCGCTCCTCTCCTCCCACCCTGTCTCGCTCCTCTCCTCCCACCCTGTCTCTCTCCTCTCCCCCCACCCTGTCTCTCTCCTCTCCCCCCACCCTGTCTCTCTCTTCCCCCCCCCCAGCCTGTCTCTCTCTTCCCACCCCCCCCCCCCCCAAGCCTGTCTCTCTCCTTTTTTTTTTCTTCCTCTTCTCCCTCCCCCCCCAGCATGTCTCTTCTTACACTGTTTATCTCATTCTCTCTGTTCTCTCCTAAAGTGGTTATCTTATTTCCCCCTCATCTCTTTTTTTTTTTTGCCATTCTCTTTATTTAATGTGTTTCTCTTTCTCCCCCCTCTTTTCCTTATCCCCTCCCCCCCATGTCTTTTCCCCATGATTGTTATCCTCCCTGCATTTTCTTTCCCCCTCATGTCTCTTTTCCCACTTATGTATTTCTCTTTTTGTGCTTTATTTTCTCAGTGTTTTTCTCTTCCTTTGTTTTCTTTCCTTTCAGGTCTATTTTTCTCCCCCAGATTGAACCCTTCCCTCACCTTTCTCTCGGGTTCCAGCTATATACGCACACACACACACACACACACACACACACACACACACACACACACACACACACACACACACACACACACACACACACACACACACACACACACACACACACACACACACACACACACACACACACACACACGCAGCTGTCCTCTAGGTCCCGCCCACCCACGAAAGCTCTGCAGAGGCAGGGATTTCCCCTCTGTGCTTCCTGCTGCAGGTAATTAATGTGCGGGCAGCAGGGGTCCGGGCCCCCTAAACACACCAGGCCCAGGACAGCAGTCCTGGCTGTACCCCCTGTTAGTGGCCCTGTCAGTCTGTATCTAGAGTCTAAAACAGATGATAAAATGCAGGTCACCTTGATTTATATTTGTATCGTACACAAACCTTTACAGAAATAACATTCACGAGCGCTATTTCCTCTTTGTTGATTTTACAATTTCAGTGCAATTGTCTAAGCTGCTGATTAATCCACTCTCTTATGATTAGTCGGCAAGGATCCTGCTTCCCTGGGCACGCAATATGGCTGCCTATTTTAAAAGAGGAAGTGGTGTAGCTTCCTAAATATTTGCTATAGCAACCCAAGAAAGCTTAATACATTCAAAATCCTTAAAAAGAGCATAAAGAGTAAAAAATGCAGCATGTATTATTTAATACTACACAGCTGATTTAAAAAAAAATACACATAGGATGTTTAATTAAATGCTGCTTCAAAGACTGAATAATTATTCATGATATAAATAATGGAATCCGACATAAAGAATCAAGAGGAGGAAGAATGTTTTACCGAGAATAACTTAGGCCGGTTCTATAGTGCGTGCACGCGTGGCAGTTTTAGTTGGCTGAGGTTAGTCAGCCATTCTATAATGGTGCCGCGCGCGCACACGGCAGGGAGAGTGGAAGACGAGAAAAAGAATGAATTTGCGCCACTACCGCCGCTGAAAGTGTGTGTGTGTGTGTGTGTGTGTGTGTGTGTGTGTGTGTGTGTGTGTGTGTGTGTGTGTGTGTGTACAATGTTATTAAAAAAATTATGAAAGGATTTATTTATTTGAAAACTTATTTACATACACACACATACAGTCATACACTCGCGCAGAGTATATACACAAAACGTGTGCGGCACGTGCATGCGTCTTCGCACAGGCACGCGCACGGCCGCACACAGTATATAACAGCCCTTAGGCTCTCAGTTGCATGTTTGTGGATGAAACCGTTAATGTAAACATACATACATTGGAATTATAGTGCTAGGCAGAGAGGCGTGTGTTTCAGAATGGAGGCGATGTAGTCCTTGTTTTGTAAGATGGTAAAATGTACCATTGACAAGGGTTGGTTTTAAAATGTGCAAAGTGCTTGGTAAATATCCAGTGAAGGAAGTTCATGAGGAAGGGGAAATCTAAATGCCAGCTTCTATAATAAAGTAGGTATAGCCAGACTTCTGCGTGTGCTCACATTTGTGACTCGATCACTCCATTGCAGACCACAGCGCGTTAGGAATAGCGAGTAGGGCAAATCTCCCTCCCTTCTCCCGTCCGCTCACAATTTAGACTTTGGCTAATTCGGTATAAGCGCTACATGGACTCTGTTTCGGGAATTCCTACCCCCTCCTTTGCAGTCAGTTCACGGTTACTCCCCACGCCAGGGTTTCTGAGCTAGGAACAGTGTGTAGTTTGTACTCCCCTTCTCCCAGCTCCTAGCCCATCTCATATCCTGTAGTACTGTGGCACTCGCAATGGACTTTAACTAAGGTTCCCTAATTAGTTTAATGGGCATATATGCTTCTGCCTTTTCCCTGCTTTATATGGAGAATCTGGCTCTATTGCAGGCAGCCAGGTCTGTAGGGCTAACCCCTCAGGCTACCACTACCTTAAGGTTTTCGTTGCAAGCAGTTACTGTTGCCCACTATTTGTTATTTGTTATATTTCTCATGATTTTTATTGTGTAATTTTATAATGTATTTTTATTATATAAATATATCATGTTATTAATTACCCTCTCTTATGTTTATAGTCACTATTTAGTGTTCCGATTTGTCTAGTACTTAAGTAGGGCTTATTGTAGAGATTCACTGAGCCTATTATATTCAGTTGTGCGCCGTGACGTCATTCATTCCCTCCCCTTTCTGGGACTATTTAACTTAGAGTCACTGCAATGTATCCCTACACCCCTGAAGAAGTCCGAACCATCGGATGAAACGCGTAGGGTTTCCTGTGCGCTCAGACCTTGTGAAGCAGTCAGTTCTCTCTATGGACTCTCTGCTGTGATATCAGCTGTTTTGCAGCTGCGCCCTCCCGCCTGGATATCCTGTGTTGCGCTGACTTTCACGGAGCCAGATGATCCTCCCCTCACTGCTGGACAACTGAGGGAGCCGGTCCGTGACGTCAGACGCCGATTGAATGCGGAAGCAGAGGACGTGCAACAGCTGACTGGAGTCTATCACACAGCGTCTGAACCCAGAGTGGTTAAACTGCTTTTATTTGTTCTGGAGCATGTGAGTGTATTGGAGCCTCCTTGCTCGAGTATTTTTTATTAATTAAATTGTGTTGCACTATATTTTTTCTTCTTTTTCTTTACATATGCTGCCTATTTGAGATTCCATGTGATTTTTCCACTTTGGGGAGGAAGTTATTGCGCTTTGTGTCCTCCCCCAACTGTTGCCCACTGCAGCATTTTTTACTCTTGTGAACTATATTGCAACTTTCTAGCAGTATTCTCTTCTCCTCACCTGGCTGCAAGGCTTTTTATCTGCACGATGTGTACTTTGTGTCCCTCTGAATTTTACTGTGTCTAATAAACCGAATAAAGTGTTGTATTTTAACCTATATCTATGTATACTTATCTATGTATACTCTTGCATTTGCCCACAAGGCAGTGTTCATTTAATCGGGGAATGTATGTAGGTATGTCTGTCTTTATTTATATAGCGCCATTAATGTACATAGCGCTTCACAGCAGTAATATACGTGACAATCATATAAATCATACAGGACACCTACAAGCTCATATTGAACCCCCAAAATAACCACAACATATATATAAGCATATGAGTGTCACAGAGGAGTGCTTCTGAGCATGGCAATATATATTTAAAACCAGAGACAGAACATGAAACACAGACAGAGCTCAGTGCACACCCAGTGACACTTATACACGGTACAGTGCCTAAATATATATGTATAGATATCTATTAAATAAAATGGTCTTTTAGTTCAACATTTTGGCCAAAGTGTTGTAAGCCCTTGAGCCACTACACGGCAGACCACATTTCAAGGGTACCTAACACTAATCTAAATTCTTAATAACCTGTGCATTACCAGGAAGAATGATTTATAATAAATCTGTCAAAATTAGTTGCATAGTTCTAAGTCTGATTGAAGCTCTTATTAACCTGTACATTACCAGGAAAAGCACTCTGTATTAGATTTGTCACAATCAAACTGCAAGCAAGCAAGTTCCCCTGAGAGTGGGAGATGCAATGGAGTGAGCTTTTAACCATTTAAATGTTTGAGGGGGTGAGCTTCAATTAGGTAGGAGGAGCCACCCTCCAATCAGCTAAGACAACCCCTCCCACATTTAAATGGTTAAAAGCTCACTCCATTGCATCTCCCACTCTCAGGGGAACTTGCTTGCTTGCAGTTTGAGTGTGACAAATCTAATACAGAGTGCTTTTCTTGGTAATGTACAGGTTAATAAGAGCTTCAATCAGACTTAGAACTATGCAACTAATTTTGACAGATTTATTATAAATCATTCTTCCTGGTAATGCACAGGTTATTAAGAATTTATATTAGTGTTAGGGACCCTTGAGATGTGGTCTGCCGTGTAGCGGCTCAAGGGCTTACAACACTTTGGCCAAAATGTTAAACTAAAAGACCATTTTATTTAATAGATATCTATACATATATATTTAGGCACTGTACCGTGTATAAGTTTCACTGGATGTGCACTGAGCTCTGTCTGTGTTTTATGTTCTGTCTCTGGTTTTAAATCATATAAATAACAAATAATACAAATAACACATGATGGGAATTAGTGCTTCAGACATAAAACTAACATTTAGGAAAAGGAGTCCCTGCTCCGAAGAGCTTACAATCTAATTGGTAGGTTGGAAGAATGTACAGAAACAGTAGGAGGGTGTTCTGGGAAATGCATCTGCAAGGGGCCAAGGGTACTACTTCACTACATCTACCCCCTATCCACTGGCATCTCACCAGTTTGGTGTTCCACTAACTACTGTACCTTCCCTAAGCCAAGATTGATTAGCTAGTGCACATAATTGGGGGCTTCTCTTTAGCCTACTTCCCATCTCTGGGGAGATTCTCTAGTTTAAAACCCTGCTTTGCTTCATATAATTCCCCTACTGCACCCATCTTCCCTCACTACACTACATAGAGTTTGAGCGGGTGTCTCCCTGTTTCCTAATTTTGAACTGAAAATTATAATGGTTCTCTCTTCCTCCATGCACCCTCACCCCCTTCCCAGGACTGTTGGATACCTGGTCCTATGTCTTGCTGTCCCTTTCATTCATTTATTGTCCTGTCTATTTATTTACTCTTCCCTTTACACTTCCTTCTCTGCATCATCTGCATTAGATGGTTATCTTGATGTAACATCTGTGTTAAACTCCTGGAATCTCCGTAAATCCGTATTACTGACCTGAAGGAGAGAGAACTATTGAAAGCTTGTCTTATATTAATTGTTAGTCCAAACAAAATAAAAAGGTATCAGCTAATACTGAAGTTGTAATTTACTCTGCACTATCACAACTGGACTAACACAGCTACTTCTATTTAATTAAAGTCATTATGAAATGTTGATCAAGTTTTTGTATTTTAATCTCTGATCTACAGTATGTACTTAAAGTGCTGCATGCAACTTGGATTTACTGCAGTCATGTGCAAATGTTGAAGTAGGTTGGTAAAGGTAGGATAGGTTCTCCTCAGTAAACACTAGTAAGGATGTTTCAAACAAAGGTTTGTGTATATTGACATAACTTAACAACTAATATAAGGATCCTCTGCCTCTTTCAGCAAGTGAGGATGGTCAGAGTGCCAGAAGCAACAATGTAAAAGCAAAGAGAGCCAAGAAGAAGAACAGAAAGCTCCTGGAGAAAGAAGACCGACTTCCCGTATGTAAAATAACATCTTAGCAAGGACTAAAACCAGATCATTATTGGGGTTCAAACACCTAGAACAAACCACCTTAGATGTGAACTAAAAAAACGCTAGGCAAAAGTGCTTGATACCACTGATGAATTAAATAGGTGAAAGACTACAGATGCCTGATTCCTGCTGTAATGTAATGAGTAGTAAATTCAAACTTCAGACTCTAATCTGCGGAGATATCAATACATACCATGTCCCAACAATGGTTCACATAAGGCAGTCACACTAATTTAGATTTAAAAAGTGTTGGAATGCATAAAACGTAAGAACATTTAATGGTTATTCAAATTTGATGACATTTCTTTCGCCTTTTGGTATTCAACCTTTTTCTTGAATGTTACAGTTCTTACATCACTGCAAACACATTTTAGCAACATAGGTCAGTGTTTGATACAACAATATCCACTATATTTAATGAGATATAGATATAATTGTTTACACCTCTGGGATGGCAAAAGTGACCAACTGCTACATTGGCTGTAGATATAACGCACTATTCTAAACAATATTGTGAAGAAAGGTATGGGACAGGTGTTTAATGCGTTTATTTGTATTACCCTGTTTTGTATGGGTAACTGTATAATATATATATAGCCTATGTATGACCACCCTGCAAACCAGAATATCGTGTGTGTGTGTGTGTGTGTGTGTGTGTGTGTGTATATACATCTCTTCCTGTCTGTGTTAGACTGAGCGGCCTCTCACTCACCTAGGAAACACTGGGGAGGGGATTTTAATGGCAGTGGGGTGCAGAGGGAGAGTGACAGGTGTTAATGTCCTAATTAATGTAGTCTGCATTTCTCTCCCCCTCTGTGATAGGCTGAAGGGCCTGTCACTCACCCTGAAACAGCCAGTGATTTACCATTCAGTTTCAAACAAAAACAATTTCCCATACGATCTGTTGCTCTTTCAGGAGTCAGATCGTTTGATTCACTGACTGTAGTGTCGGAAAATAACCCAGATATTGACAATTGTCTCTAGAGAAATCTTTGATTTACAAAAATATTAGTAAAAAAATAAATGCATGCATGTTTAACCTTTCAGATCTCCTAAATTGGCGTATATTACGATATATATATATATATATATATATATATATATATATATATATATATATTCACACTCAAAGACCTCTAGCGATAATTAGTGTCTGTTTCAAATGTGTCTGGAAACGCACCTTTCTATGTTCAAAACACAACCCACGTGTCCTTGACCGAACAGAATGCTTTAATTACTACTAAACTTGCAGTAGATTATAATTGCATTGACATACTAGGGTCAGAATGTTGTGAAGTAAATAATCAGATCTGTGTGATTTAAAAAGAATGCACTTTCTTCCACACACCAAATGCCAGTGTTTTTTTAAACTGAACTGTTACCGTTTAAAACAAATCACTACAACTACTCTGGGAAGAAAACAAATGACATGCTTTTGGGGGCCATATGGAGAATGGCGGATTTCTGACCTTTACAAATTTCTTCATAATACATTCTTTCACTTCACTTTTCACGTCCCAGTTTGTGCAATGTTCTATCTACCTGTGAAAGTTCAAGCATGATAAAACATGCAGGTTTAGGTGAAAAATAAGGTGGTTATAATATAAAGCTATTTTTAGGATGTGTTCATTGTAGCGAATATTTTCAGAAAGGGAGAGAATCTCCTTATAATAATTCAGTAGCTAAGTTAAGTGGGTGCTGTTGGATTTATTTGATTTGTGTATTTATTTGTTATTGGTCACAGCCAGAAGATCGAAAACTCCTCAAGGAAGTTGGACCGAAGGGGGAAGGGAAAATTTTGGTTGTGCAGGAGCTCTTGGATGAGGTAAATTGAAAATAAAAATATGTGTAAATCACTGGTGCCCAACCCTCAACTGTTTCCCTTTAGGACTCATTTTATGAATTTGCTGGGCAAAGGAAGATGACCATAGTTTTGGTCCACATAAAAACCCATGTAATAGGATAAGGACTTCACATGATGAATTATTGATGCAGGAAAACGATCTCCCAGTGTCTATACAGTATGTACTGTTACTCTGAGCCCCCCTTCTTTGTCCACCTCTAGAGGAGCCCTTAGGTCAGGTCCCCGTTGGTTAATGCAGCGCCCGCTGTGGCGGATGCTGCAGGGACAAGAGCCACCCAACAATGAGGCCAGGCCCGCTGCGAGGGGGCACCGCTGCGCCAGCAGAAACTACTGCGCTCAAGAAAATTGAGATCAGGAGTTGTGACAGAGCGCTAGGCCACGCCCCCCGGCGGTTCAGCCAATGAGGGCGAACCTGCCGGGTGACGTCACGGCCGCGCCCCCATCACTCCCTCGTCACGCGCCCTCCCTCCCCCGTCTTTCCCCTGCAGGTCACTGCAGCCCGGGGGTCTCGGCTGCACGCGCCGCCTGCCTCGCAGGGCGCGTGCAGCGCAGGCAGCGAGGCCGTAGCCTTAGGTTGGGAATCACTGGTGTAGATGAAAAATGTGCATCCTTAGAATTCCAACAACAGGAGAATGAAATGAGGATAGATTTTGTACATAGCAGTGCTTCCACTTGAAGAAACATATACCTTCAGGACACTTAATGTAACAAACACCTTTCTTGCTACTAGAAATTCACATTTTCCAGCCAGCAACCAACCACGGATGAGACCCCAAAGGTTGTGAGTAGGATTACTGGCGTTTCTTTAACCCAGGCTGTGCTGAAAAGCTGTGTAATGCGGCAGGTATACGTTTATAGGGGTCCATGTTAAAATGGATGAGAAGTAAAGAGTGATACACTATGCTCTTTTGCATGTCATTACCCAGAATCCCCGGCTGCGGTAGAAGCACTGTTTGCTAAGTGATGATGAGGAAAGACAGGTTGCAGACCTGTCTGATATATGCAAATGCACCACAAGCGGTATTTTTATTTACTGTATGGTGGAGGGTTTTTTTAACTTTTTTTTTTAACCACCAAAACGTTTTTTTAAACAAAAGAACAAAGCTAAGCCAGTAATGTTGATGACTAATTAGTTTATGATGGAAATATTAAGTTTAAGAATTATTTTAAATTGCTTATACTTGTCAAATTATTATATATTTTTTCCAGTCGGTTTGACGTGCCACTGTTAATTGTTTCATCCTAAATTAGACTGCCCCATTAATAGTACTTTCCCAGAGTCTCGGAGTAATCAAAGCCCCGATCCACTGCATCACGCTTGAATCGGCAGATATTGTAGACTCCGGGGCAGTAAGCTTCCCAAATAAGCCAGAACAATGACCTTACATATTATTCTGTGTTACAAACCAGAGTTTAAAGGTGTAGTCTTCACTTAGCAGCTTATTTTGGAGTTGCAAAAAAGAATGGACACTGGTAATCCCCCACCCCCCTCCTCCCCCCCCAAAAAATCTGTTTTATTGTTTTGTGTATATATATATATATATATATATATATATATATATATATATATATATATATATATATATATAATCTCTACAAATCTTTTCAGCAAATATCTGAAAATACACAATATATACTTTTTTTTTCATTAGTTAGGGTTTCATCTATAGTCGAGAAAAGAATGCATTAGTATTCCAGAGAACACCGAAAAATCACCAAATTAGACCATTTATTTACCATTTCAAAACGTGTCTAAAACCTGTCGCTTTTTCCTCCGCAATATTACAAAGGTAGACCCTTTCCTCTGTTGCTCGACTGCTAAAACTCTGACTCGGGCCCTCATTCTCTCCCGTCTCGATTACTGTAACCGCCTGCTGTCTGGCCTTCCTGCCCCTACAATCTATCCTAAATGCTGCTGCCAGAATCACTCTACTCTCTCCTAAATCTGTCTCAGCGTCTCCCCTGCTGAAATCCCTCTCCTGGCTTCCTATCAAATCCCGTATCGCACACTCAATTCTCCTCCTCACTTTTAAAGCTTTAAACTCTTCTGCCCCTCCTAACATCTCAGCCCTAATTTCTCTCTATGCACCATCCCGACTCCTGCGTTCTGCTCAAGGATGTCTTCTCTCAACCCCTTTTGTATCTAAAGCCCTCTCCCGCCTTAAACCTTTCTCACTGACTGCCCCACACCTCTGGAATGCCCTTCCCCTCAATACCCGACTAGCACCCTCTCTATCCACCTTTAAGACCCACCTTCAGACACACTTGCTTAAAGAAGCATATGAGTAGCACCGTGGCTAATACTATACACATGATACATAAAGCTGGCCCCCCTGCAGACGCACTTACCAGAATGCCCTCCTACTTTCTCTGTACGTTCTTCCTACCTACCAATTAGATTATAAGCTCTTCGGAGCTGGGACACCTCCTCCTAAATGTTACTTTTATGTTTGAAGCACTGACCCTGACCTGTTATTTGTGTTATTTATATGATTGTCACATGTATTGCTACTGTGAAGCTCTATATAAATAAAGACAGACAGACATACATACATACATACATACCATTTACAGTTCCCACACTACTGGTTCGTATGACGTTCAGACAAGGTTATGTCACTTTTGCTTGTTTCTAGGGGAAAACCAGTTCATAGGATTCAGTGGCCTGTGACCACGATCAGATCGTTAAGAAGATTCCCTTGTTAGTTTGGAATGTTGGGAGGCTGGGGGGAGGGAAGAACAAGACTATTGTTACAATGGCGGAAAGTCTGGGATACTTGAGTGGCGTGATCCTCCCGACACTGAAAGGCATTTCATTTTACTCCAAACAGAAACGTTTCTAGAAAATGTTTCAATAAATGATGGTCCGTTTGTGCTAAAGAAAAAACGTAGAGTAATAAAAACATCTTTTGTCTGCAGGGAGCTGACCCCAATTGTAGTAACAATGAAGATCGTCCGGTATTGACTGTGTCAGTCTTAACTGGGCATCACAAAGTAATACCAGTCCTTGTACAGAAAGGGGCAGATATAGACCAGCAGTCTGGGCCGTAAGTAATTGTTTTAATAAAAACATATTGTTTTTACAAAATGTCTCAATATTGTGACAACAAGGACATTGTATTACAAAATGTTGAGGGATGCATTTGCCCAATGAGGTGTTAGAAATGTGATGCAATGTTGAGAAGTGTTAATACAAAATTATTATATATTTCTAAGAGCTATTAGTAATATAACTTATAGTTCTGCTATTTGGTCCCATTTGTGACCAGGAAAACGGCACAATCTAATCAATGTTGATTGTCGCAAGTCATAGTGTGATATTCTTGTTGGTCTTGACTCCCAATTGGTGACATTGTCACCTCCAGTATTTACACTTCTGCACTGCATGCCTTTCTGTCATCTCACTCTAGTTACCTATGTGTACAATATGCAGTAGAACATGGAAAATGTGTATGATGTCTTTGGATCGGATTGGGCTCTGGGGGAAAAGGCTGGCATGATACGGCTCTTGTCTACTGCTGGAATACCAAAGTGTCATTAAGTTTACAGGGGTTGTTGTATCTCTGAACTTTTGTGGAAGCAGCAGTGCACTAGCAATGATTTTAGGTTTCATCATTCTGATGATCCAGTTCATCTACACGCCGAATGAGTAACCCTCAGATAACGACACCAATAACTAACAAGATTCCTTTTTCTTTTTTGGTTGATATCGGACAGGCACAATAACACAGCTCTTCATGAGGCTGCCATGCTTGGCTTGGAAGGGAAGAAATGTATTGAAGTGCTTCTGGGGTAAGGAGAAATATGGTTGAATAATAGGTCACTTGTACTAAACCCACTGTCATAAATCGAACTAACCCATTGACAGCAATGCATTGTCCTCTTAGATCATCTATTATAGGTTTCAAAATTGATGATGGCCATTATGAACTGTCAATTATTATTCATTGACAGAAACAGCAGTACAGTATACCAAATGTTCAATTTAAAAATAAAAAAACAGTGCATTAAACCAGAACTATATACATCATTAAAGTCATCAAACAATGTGGTCCTAATTGAGCACCTTCTTGATGTAAATTAGTCTTTTATTTAATATATTGACGGGCCAATGGACTAAGCATGGCATGTGTTACGGAAAATTGATGCACGGAAAGCTACAATTTAAGTGCTAACCTTATTTTTTAAGTGTGTGCCTCAAGCATCAAAAATGGTTTTAGTCAAATATTTTGGCTTCCAGAAATGTAATGCATTTAGTGCACAGATGTGAATAGTATGTACTTAACTTATTTTTTTGTAAATAGTAGAATTTGCATGAAAATCAAGAGCTTGTGCAGTCCTCCCTCCTCACATCCTCTTAACTTTATTGGTTCTCTGTTAAGTACAGGGTGGAATACGGTAAATAAAATTTGATTGGTACAGACTTCCCCCTTCGGAGGCCCATAAGAAATGTAACTGGCCGACTATGCTATGACACTTTTAAAGCAGCAGTCCAAGCTGCTGTTTTTTTTTCCTCCCCCTTTTAATATGTGCATCAATGCAATCCACACAATAAGTAATTGGCTAAATGGCCGATCGATCCATTCTCCTGTGATTGATCAGCGAAGATTCGGATCGAGGGTTCATTAAATGGCTGTCAGTGCAGCAGAAAAGGAACAGATGTAAAGTTCTGTGTGGAAGATCACGTGACTAGGCAGTCACTAGATTCAATTGGTGCACTGCTAGTGAGAGGGCAGGGCTCAAAAAGGAGTGTGCCAGAGCCTGTTTCAGAAGAGGAAGGGGGTGTGACTCTGAAAGGTTGCTATAGAAACAAAAAATGCTTGTTACATTATAATACATTAAAATTTTAATTTCAGAGTTGTTTAAAAAAAAAATGCTACAAGTATTTTCTCATAGTACATAACTGATTTATTACAAAAACACACATGTAGGATATTGCTTGGTCTGCAACTTTAAGGAACTATGTATTATGATAAATATATTTGATACAGAGTGGATGTTTCACTATGGAGTGAAACAAAATGTATTATTTTCACAGTATGGCTATAAGAAATTACACTAAATTTATATTTACTAACACTAGTTATAAATAAATATACAAATCTATTTTAATTGAAATGGTATCAATTTGGTATTCAACTTGACACAATGCATCAAAATTAATTTAAAATCATGAACTATGCATTGTAGGAAGTCGCATAACAACCTTCATACACATGATGCACATTTTGTTAACTACTTTTTAGCACTACAATTTTTGCTTCACGTGAAGATGAACTTAGTAGATGGTCCCTTAAATTTTGTGGTTGAACATTTGGTGTTCTGCAGTTTTTCAGTGTGGATTTTAAGTTTTTCCTTGGGGACCGTTTACAGAATGTGCACCCCTTTTGTCATTTGGACTTTAGTTCTTCATCTAGCTATGGACCTTGATAGTTTTGCATTTGGAGGACCATCAACGTCCTATTTTTTTTGGACTGTCAAGTTATCTTGCCGCAAAATTATTTGTGTTTCCTGCAAATCAATGTATGTTTTGAATTAACAGCTTGAAATGGAGGGAATTGTCTTCAAGAACATACTGCCATCAATATGTGGAATAACTTGGAGGTCATTTATTATTACTTTTTAGTTCAGTTAGACTCGCTGTCACCCATAAAATCCTCCCGTTTTAGCATTTTAGTTGTACACCACTGTGGGACATTTTTGTTTTTGTAACTAGGGTGAGGGAAAACTCAACAAATAACATGGCCCATGTGCCGCCTTCTTACCAGTCAAAATTCTGGAATGGTTTCCTCTAGTGATGTACCGGGTACTCTAAATGACCCGGTACCCGGCCATATTTCAAGTACCCGGAAATTACCTGGGACCGGGTGCCGGTTATTTCCGTCCTGCTCTGCTCCCTCGGTCCTCCTCTTGGAGAATGGCATGTGCAGATCAGCAGAAGAGACTTACCTGCAGCCGGCGGCAGAGGGTGAAGTGGACAACGGTGGATGGTGAGGACCACAGCGACATCCTGGTAGGATCAGAGGAACATGTGACCAGAGCAGGAACGTTATTAGAGGACAGCTGGGGAGGAGCTGTGCTGTAGCAGCGGCAGACACCAGAAGTTGGACGCTGGGGAAGTCAAACCGCTGGGGCGCGCGCCTCCCTGGCTGCTCTCTAGTAATGCTCCTGCATGTTCCTCTTATTCCACCGCCACCGGCTGAAGGATGTCTTCCTCTGCTCCCACCATCCCCAGGATGTCACCGTGATCCTCCTCACCCTCCACCGCAATCCTCGTCATCCTCTGCCGCCGGCTGCAAATATGGCAAAACTACTCGGCCAGGTAATTTTTTTTTTTTCCCGGTTACCTGGCCATTTTTTGGATCCAGTACATCCCTAGTGTACTCTCTCCGATGTCATTCCCAAAGTTGTTTCTGAGAGATGTTGAAAAGAACATGACAGAGGAAATGGCACCTGAAGTAAGACTAAGGGGGATATTCTAATAGCTCTGATTTGTCAATCCGATTGAAAAGGGCTCTTTTCAATCGGATGTGCATGTTTTGCTATTCTGTTTGCCTTTCTCGTATGTCCAAACTTATGTGGAAAAGGCTTTTTTTTTTTAGAAGCGGTTTCATTCTGACTGTGCAGCTGGGCAGAGTGACCAAATTTGCATTTTTGCCAATGAGCTGAATTCTAGCAGGTTGCGAGAGAGTTGTGTGAAATATATTCCCCTCACACCTTCCTCACGATAAATTAAGGAGAGATGCCTGTGCTGAAAAAAGAGCACACCTAATGGCTATGCAAAGTATATTTAAATCAGTCACATCCCACAACTAAAATATTTCCATAAGAATAGGCTTTAGGTGTGCTCTTTTTTCAGCACAGGAATCTCCTAACTTATTTTGAGGGAGGTTTGTGGGGATATATAGACAACTGGAGACACTACTAAATTGGAAGTCCTCCTCATCGGTTTGTCACTTTTTATAGATGCGGTTTAAACGATGTGATTTTTAATACAGAATACGGATTTATGGCTAGTTCAAGTCCGCTACTTATGACCATGTCATACCATGGGGTTTTGCAAGTACAAGTTTGCAGCTACTAGACTTTTCCCCAAAGTGAGAAAAGTCTATAATGTGTAACCATTTTTAATGCTGCAACAAAAACTCTACAGGTATTAAATAATTATTTGAAGCAAGACGTTGCGTTGACATTTTAAAGCACAAATTCATAAAACCAGTAAGCATTAAGTTTACAGCTCCTGTAATGGCAAAGTTTTTCTCTTGGCAGCAAAAGTGAAAGTTAAAAGTCAACTGTTTTAGAACTTTCCAGAATAAATTGCTAATCCTTATTACTGTTGCTTGTCAATTTGCACTGGTAGCATTATAAAGTTGATGGTAATACAGCTGCAGTTCCTTTTATTCTTAAAACATTTGCGCTGTGCTGTCAATGTCTGTTTTGCAACCCAGGATAATTTCATATCAGATTAAACGAAGCAGAACCTCTGAACCATGAAGGGTGAGACACAATTACGGGTGCATCACTTATTTCCATGAGTGAGGCAAAACTGTACCAGCTGCATAACACGGCAACCTGCATCCTACAGAGACCCTTGTTAAAGGAGTTTCGAGGTTACAACGCAGAACTCCTGTTCATACCGGGAACTTTTTGTGCATTGTAGAATTAGCGTGGAATCATTGTACCACGCCATCCTTGAACTGTAACATCTGCAGTGTTGTCTGGAATTGTTTTCCACAGACTATCAAGGCCCTATTCAGGAAGGAACCAATACATGCTAAGCAGAATGAGCCCTAAACAAGAAAAGCTCTTGGATAATTAGCTTCATTGAAGGAACACTTAAGCCTTTATTCTGAAGCAGTGAATAGCTCACGTTTCCTCACTTTACATATCGCCATTTGCTGCAAACAAAATGGATGTACCTAAGTTTTATGGCGTGATCCCGCACCATACCCACACTCAATGTTCGCTTCAATTAAAATACATTTAGTGTGTATATCCCATTGTACACTACTCGGGTAATTTTAAATGTTAATTACATTTGCAGTAATCTACAAGCTATGAAGGCATAGGTGTACAATAGCATGCAAATCCTGGGAAACATTCTTAGACCTCAACTGAGTGAATTTGTTTTAATGTAGCACAATTCATGCTCCTACTTGAATTTTATGACACTCTTAAATATTCCATTTATATGAAATTGTTTTCAAAATTGTATGTTATGATTAAATAAACTAGGCATTTCATTAAGCTTATTCCAGGAAATTAAAAACGTAATGCAGTATAATCAGTAACATTTTTGAAATATCAGTAAACTTTGCCTTCCATACATTTCCAATTGTTCTAGTCTCTGGAGCACAAATATAGAATATGGCAGGTGTCCAATGTCTGAGCTTGATGAACAAGTCTTCTGGTACTGACGTGTATTATGGAACTATAGCAGACGAGCCAAAGTACTTTCAGAGAAATATAGGGCTGAAAGCAATCATGAAAGGAGTGGCTGAATCTGCACATTAGCGCAGTTATAAGTTATGTTCCATCCAGTAGAAAATAATGATTTTCCGCAAAAATGCTGTGAGGTGTGCTTTACTACTGGACGTAATTTCAAGACACATTAAACATAATACATAGTGTGTATAGTACGGGAATCTACGTTGGTTGCTATAGCAATGTCAGTAGATCATTGTATAAGTATCATTAAAACTACCATCATCTTGTTTGCACAAGAAACTTAAAAAAAAAAATGTCTTCAGAAATACCAGATAATTTTGCTAATAAATATTTATACTTGTGTTTCTTTTTGTTCAGATACAATGCAAGTATTAAAAAGAAGAATGATAAAGGAATGACTGCATATGACCTGGCTCTGAAGAATGGAAATGACCAAGTTGTGTCACTCTTTGCTTCTAAACTTGGTCAAGGCATGCTGGACAAGCTGACCAAGCCTCGGAATATCAGTCTGGACGTCTTCTGAACAAAAAGCGTTCATTTGCAATGTTCTTTAGTGTGGTTTTGTAAGATCTATCAAATAGTGGGATCTGCACTTGTGATAATTAGCCTTGATTTCAAACAAGTGCATTTCAAAAAGTAAATCAATACTAAATGGTAACCTTTTCTCCAATTATGACCATAATACATTTGTCTATATTGAGTGATAGTGTTTTTTTTTTTGGTATCTGTTAAGATTAATACAGCTCAACCCCCATACAACGCTGTGCTTGGGGTCCAAAGAATCACATAAGTGGACCGCGTTTGAAATAATGTACTATTGTATGCATTGTACAATAAAGTATTTAAGATACCAATAATCGTGTTAAGTATTCATAAATACGAAAATTGGGAGCCACACTTGCATCGAGTTATAAGCGGATTCGCGTTGTAATGGATCGCGTTGTAACGGTGTTGAGCCGTACTACTAAGATAAATTAGCTGAACCTTAGCTGCCAATGAGTAAACCGTAACTGGTCATTTCCTAACGTTTGATCAATGAAAAGCAAGAAGTGGTTGGGAAGAAACCGTGCATTTATTTGCCTAATTAATGGGTAGAGATTAAAGCCTTTAATACAACTTCAGTAAATGCCAATTTTTCTGTGACTAAGTATTTTTGGGTGATGGTAAGAGAAATACATTAACAAAGTATTGATGTTGACTCCAGCACAATCACAAAAGCTATTAAATAAAAAATTAAAAACCTTTTTTTTCCCTTTTGTTGCGCTATAGAATAGGGACATACTTGTACACAGAGTATTTGGGCAAATCATATTTTCCATTTAACGTTTAGTCTAGAAGTAAGATCATTGTGAAAAATATTGGATAACTGAAGCGCTTTGCACATTAATGGCACTATATAAATAAAGACATACATACGTAACATTTTGTATAATTGGCAATGTGAGATATAGTTGAGGTTAGCCATGTGAGGGGTTCTGTTGTGGCAGTGAAGGGGTTATTATATCTAGTTTTTTTTTAGTTTGCATTGGGACCCATAGCAAAATGATTACAGGTGACACCCCTGCCCTGTACAGCATACACTGTTACAGTAACAGGATGCCAGGCTTTTTGGCACCAAGGGGAGCTATTTGAAGGTGAGCTACTGGAAGTGGTCCTCCACAACGATTAGACTAAGGCAGGGAACATTTCATGCCATCCTGTCACCTGTGTGGATGTAGACTGACCTCAGTGTTTTTTTTTTTTTTTTTTTGTATTAATAAAAACATTTTTTTTACTTGAGCTTTTCCACTGTGTCACAATGGGATTGCTTAGTTTCCAGATTGATGGAGTCTCTCAATACTTTCCAAGTATGTTTGGGTGATCGTTTTAGGATACACACCGGGATTCCGAGCGTGAACTTTATTGCTTTCAGGTAAATTATTAGTAATCTTGGAGAAGGAGCGGCTCAGGGAGTCAAGACATTGACTGGCACTGAGTTTAAAGCAGGGGAACCTGGTTCAATTCCCGGTGTCGGTCCCTTGTGACCTTGGGCAAGTCACTTTATCTCCCTGTGCCTCGGGCACAAAAAACATAGATTGTAAGCTCCACGGGGCAGGGACCTGTGTCTGCAAAATGTCTCTAAAGCGCTACGTAAAACTAGCAGCGCTATACAAGAACATGATATCTTGATGCAATTCATCATTAATCACATTTCCGACACCGTAAAAGTCTGAAGTGTGGTTTGCTTTTTTTGTACAAAATAACCAGTTAACTATTTCACTTCTGGAGGGATAAGCAAAACGCTACCCTGGAGCAGCTGCACATAACTAGTGCCACATTATCACATGCTTCATTGTGAGATCCTGAAGCAGTTTTAACTTTGGAGAAATGTTTTTTCTGGTACTATTTAAACGAGCAGCCACCAGTGTGAATTTTCTTAACTAGGTTCTATACGCATTACGGAGTTAAGTTTGAAACTGCTGCTGGATTATTTCCTCACTTAGGCTGCGCTTATAGTACCGGCGACAGCAGCACCGACATCACGCTACGGTCGCTGGAAAAATCAAATTGAAGTGACTTCCAGCGATCGCGACCAGTCGCGGCGTCGCTCTTAGTATAAGCGCACGCGACGGCTTCAATACATGTTTTGAAGCGACGCCGCGTCGCTGTCACTACTGTATAAGCGCGGCAGTAGGAATTTATGGGCAGCACAACATTTCTGTACATGGTGTTGCATTTCTTGGCTTGCCTAGTTGAGAAAGTTCATGACAAAGTTTTAGTACAAAGTTTTATGTTAAACATAACATGCATTCAAACAAGTGGAAGAAAACTCATTTATAGGAACCAAAGAAAATGCAGGAAAAAAAAAAGGCTAGTGGCAGAGGAGCACTTTACTTTTATGCATTTGGATATAAAACCTAATACTTTTTGTTTGTGTTGCAGAATGTTATGTGCTATGAGAAGGATTACAAGTACTGTATATTAGTGGTAGCGAGGCTCAGAGGGGGTCAAGTGAGGAGCTGGTTATCTCAGAGGGCAGAATGAAACGGCATTAAGACAGATTTCAGTATAGAGCTCATTTGGTCAGAAAAGTAGTAAAACTGAATGCTGGGGATAACATTGATTCTGCAACCTTTACTTCAGAGTTTGTGTAGGTATCTTTAAAAAAAAAAAAAAAGTGGCAATTGTATTTCATTTGATTTTCCTGGATGGACTATGTGCCCCTGAAACTTTTAGATTACTATTTGACTGACAAGGAGACCGTATTTTGAGAGCGACGATTCTATCAAAGAGCAACATACTTTTTCTCCGTATATACGCTATCACGTTATATGTATAGTCAGTTTTTTGTGCTTTTCTCAACACTAATATTGTATGGTTTACAGAGATTAAAGTGGGGGAAAATGGGTGAAAAGATATAAAACTTTAGTTTTTGGTAGATTAGTCCACAAAATAAAAATTGGTTGTGAATGGGTTGAATCTGTAAAAGTTTAAGATAATTGTATACCGACGACACCTGTCAGGTATTCAAGCAGGCACACATTTGGTTAGTTAAGATGTTCTTAACCTGCACACGTTTCAGGATCAAAGGTACAGGCAGCTAAACGGCCAAAATCCAGTGCTACGTACTCAGCAACACAACTAAATGTCTGTGCAAGGTCGACTGTCCCTTTAAATAAGTGCTTCACTGTCCGTTTTGGGATTTTCCGTTCATTGCTTCATCATCTTAAGTGCGTGTCTCAGAAAAATGCTGTATTAGCCGGTTTCCTACACACAGCCCCACCCTAAAAGCTTGTTTTGTGGTTTATCCATAACTTAGCCCACTTGGTAAGAAAATGATGAAAGGCTATGATTCACCCATCACTTTGATTAAACTGCTGCTTTATCATTCACATGTCAACATAGGTTCACAAAATAAACCTCACCAGTAACCTTCAATTGCAGTTTGCGGATTTCAGGTGGGCGTCATTTAATTTGAACCCATGTAACAAAATCTTTTTATGACTTTAATGGTCATTTAAAAAATAAATGTCAACTAGACCTAAATGGTGGATATACTGTCCCAGCTCTAATCAACCGCTTTAAATATTCCATAAAAAGAATTAAAGTATTTCCCAAACTTTTATTACATGATGGCCAAGTAATACAGTCTTAAAAACCAAGTCTTGTGGGAGTCGATTTGCTTTTATTTAATTCTTACAAAATTATGAAGGTATTGCACCGTCCATGGGTCTTATGGTCGACAATGGAGGAAAATAAACGTTCAATAGAAAAATCCGTTTCCATCCTTAAATCCCTTGGCAACGCTCTCAATACAGCAATGGGTAAAGAGGTCTGTCCATCCCCGGCCGGGGAAAATCCTACCCCAACGCATCACCTTCGTAGTCTCAGGAAGAAAGCGTGTTTACACTCCTTGCTATCCACAGAGTAGTATTTGTCATAAAAGTCTAAGACGTACTCTTCGGTCTTGAATCCAAACTTCTGGTAGAGCAGCATCGCCGAGTTGTTTGCAGAAACATGCAGCGTTACGTCCTTCCCCATACAGGTCTGCCAGGAGGAAATAAAACAAATAAATATGTACTTTCTATAGATTATGAGAACTCCCCAGGGCAAAAGGAGTACTGTAGGTGTAGAAACTCAAAGTATTTCACTTGATGAGGGGACTGTGGAATCAACACAGCACAGAAACTGAAAGCAATCAACAACATAACCCTCCCATGTATGTTATAACATGCAGGCTGGTGAGTCGCTGAGCATATGCTGTTATGTGAACGGGAAATAATGGGATGGGCTGTTTACCCTCCAAATGACATTTTGAGAATTAACAGTACTTTAAGAACAAAATCACTTGTGCAATCACATACACACACATTACTTTTTAGATTTAATGCAACATTTCACTTTGGATTATTGGACCCATTTTCTTTTTTTTAGGATCACTATATGCCCCAATAGTCATTACTCTCCTACCTCGCAGGAGTTTATTCCTCCAAAAATATGTACGGTCATGGGGGGCATGGTTTGTAGCAATCTGGAACAGCCCAACACAGGCTGCAGAGGGAATAAGCCCTGTGTCACTGGTTACCTGAATGAGATGATAGATCATAAACGTCGCAATCCCAGCCCTCCTCCACTCCGGATGAACAAACAGAAATGAGATGTAGGCCTCGTTGTACTTGACATCTGGGACCATGAAGCCAAAGGCAACAATGACCTTTTTATAAAGGACCACCACGCTGAAATCGGGATACTGCAAACATTCAGACAGATCGATGCCTGAAAACAAAAAGTATCATGTGTTAGTCTCCTAATGGGTTTGTTCTGTATAGTCTGACACGGCCATTCAGGGCGTGGTTTTTTTTGTTGGAAAATCCCCATTCAAGTCAATGGGGATATTTGGATGAAAACTGCTGCATCTGACTGTATAGAATAACCCCTAAGTGCGCCTACACATACATGCATATACACAGCCATATATTTGTGTGGCAGACTTGTTCATGCCTGTCCATCCAGACTCCAGTTTGTCTGTAGTGTCATTATATTACAATAGGACTCATCACGAATTCCTACTGTGTCACTCTTCACACATTACTATGTGTATATATTTGTGGATGTGGTTTCAGGCTTCTTGATTCCAGTCCATCCTAACTCCACTATGTCTCTAGTTTAATTAGCTTTTTATTTATTTTTTTAATCTCCCCACAACTACCAACATACAGTATGTACCTTAATTACATACTCTCTCCCAACACCAACTGCAAGCCGTCATACTGCAAATTGTATATAATATCTGATTAGCTGTACTAGTGCCATACCTGAAAAAAAACCTGTGATGTTCAAAAGCTTGTATAATAACTATTAATTGTCACACATATACATAAAAAAAATGTTGCAATAAAGTGAATATAAACATTGAAATGTGTTTCTAATATGTGGGTATATTTGTGTGCTTGGCACCCTGTATCACATAGAAAGGACTACAAAAATGTGTTAACTTTAATGCAAACTATCCAAATCGATTTTCTCTGTCCTCCATTTTATATTTTTTAAATGGTAAAATACACATATTTCACATAATTATACATTACAGGGATAATTCAATACATTCTAGTCTCAAGTTTGGTTTGTCCATCGCCGGGTGCAGTGTATCTGGGAGACGGTGTGATCTCAGGAGGCGATGTCATGGAACTAAGTTTCAGCAGGATGCGGGGAGGGGGGGGAATCTAGCGCCCACTGCATATAAACCTAATGTTATTTTATCTTCCTGTATGTCAGGTTTAGCCAGGATATTATATATATTCACAATTTGTGATAAAAAAAAAAAAAAAAAAAATAGGTTTTGATGAGATTTTTAACAGGTTATGGTTAGATCTCCCCACCCTTCAGCCTGGAAATCTCTAGATTCTATATATGTATGTTTCATCTGCCAGAAGTGATATGAACACAGCATGTGTGATTAAATGCGTATTTTAGAACGCTTTGCCTTAAGACAAATTTTGGAAGTGAAACTTCTTTAGCAGCACCTACCACATGAGCAAAATTCAGTGAATGGAGTTGATGGGAACGGGGGTCAGTGGTGACAGAAGTGGCCATCAGCAACATTCACTGCCACTGAATTTTGCCAGCTTCCACCAAGAGGATTCAGGACACACACGCACCCCCCCCCCACTGAGCCGCCGCCGGCGAGCAACAGTCCCGCCCCCCTCCGTGAGCCGGGGGGTGGGGGTGCTCCGGGGGACTCAGACAGACCGCTCCCCGTACCTCCGCGGGGGGGGGGGTGGGGTGAAATCTGTAGAGAGAGTGGGGAGAATAACACTCACGCTATAGAAGTGCAAATAGCTAAAACACGTTCTAAGTCAAACTGCTTTGCATTTTGGCACTGATTGTGTTTTGATTATTAATTAAAAACATCACCATTACAAATACCGTTTCTGTGACAAAACAGTGACAAAAGACAAAGTTTCCCTTAAAATGCGCGTGATCAGCACACACACATTTTTTTGCAGGATAAGATTGTGAAAGCAAAACCCGGAGCAGCCCCATCGCTTCACCGCTGCGCAGAGCTGGCAAGAGCGGGAGATTGATGATTTTTGTTTCTTACTGCGAGCTGTGGCAGCAGCCGGGGTTTGTTTAATGAAGCATTACTGTGAACAGCGAACACAAAAAAGGTGAGAACAGCTCACAGGCAGGTAACCGAGGCAAACTACTGCAGATGTGCACTTTGCCTGGATAGAGCTCTGCTCCCCGTCCGTGCCTTATACAAGTCATTACTCCACTAGCACTGCGCAAAAGGAATAGAAACATTAAAGCCATTTCCCCTTTAAATAGACACAAAGGAGGGCTTTGCTGGCCCTTCCGGCAGAACAGGGGTTTACTCACCCACCCTCAAACTTTACCAACATTGAGTCAATGGGAAAGGGATCTCATTTTTCAGTCCTTTTGTGACATAACCAGCATCTAGATTTTTTGGTTCAGACACGCCGACTTTACTGCCCTTCTCCCCCCTAGTTTTTTCCCAACTTCACTCCAGGAATAACAATGAAGTTATCACGTCTTTTTGGCATCAATGTTATTATATACAAATTGCCGATTAATCTGGTGAGACACAGGAGTGGCACTATTATAAAGACATGTTGCACCAAAATAAACGTTTTCTGCATGCCCAAACACAGCAGCAGCACAGGAAAGGAATATTTTAGCCAACCCTCGGGAGTATGGAGTATTGTTCATGAAGTACTTCAATAAACTTCAGCTTCGCTTAACACTTATTTTCTAAACAGCGGTCAGTTGTGGACATGTAGTTGCTGTTCTCAAATCTATGCAATGGAGTCTATTTTTGTTGTTCCATAAATGGCAATTGTTATTTTCAACACACCCCCTTTTTCGTGTTAATACTTTCTACATTCCTGTTTCCATCTTTGTTGCATGCTTAATTGCGTTACGGCTTAAAGGCTAGCGTTTTCCAACTTGTATAATGTCAGTATCTTATCATCTTGATGCATATATACACACACTTAGCCAGCGTTTTGTTACGGGCACGGGGCTGTGTCACTGTGTGTAGTTCAGTGTAGATCGAACACACGCGGGGAGGGAGCTAAAAATAAAGAATGCTTTTAATTTTCAGCATCTGAGGTTAACATGGTAACCTTTAGACTGAACTGCGCTCCAGGAAGGACTTCCATTTTAACATTCCACACACTGATTATGGAGTAAAGTTTTGGGCATTAATCAATTAATAAAATAAAAAAATATCAATTATGGAACTAGAAAAAGTGCAGAGAAGAAACACCAAATTAATAAAGGGGATGGGAAAATCTGACTTATGAGGAAGAGCGGGTTAAATGACATTTGTTTATCTTTTATAATGTGTGTGATAAGTGTAACCCGCCCCCCCTTCTAAAGGGTTACTAGCAGGTTAGTGAATGCTGGGCCCCACTGTGTAACCATAGGGATTCTGGCGTAACGGGACAGTACTTAGGAGAGGAGGAAGGTTTGAGACAGTAGGTTCCAGGAGGACAAGAGGAGAAGAGCCTCAGGGAAAGGAGACAGGGATAAACCCATGAAGAAGTAGTAGTACACACCAGGCCCTCCTTTATTATGTTATTGGTAGGGACAGTGCCCTTCCAGCAGGCCCCACAGAAGGGAAAACGCTACGCCACCGAGGGCCCTAGAGAAAGGGCTCCCACGTGTTGGCAGATCTGTTCTATCCACAGATTCTTATAGGTATCGGTTTCAGCCGGTGTAGAAGTGGCAGTTCCCAGACGGAAAACAAGTTACCATCTTCTTAGGATAAGCCAGGATCCCAGTAAGGGCCCAGTGTAAAACTGGGTATCGCAGATGTCACTTAGAGAAAGGGGGGCCGGGTCTAATACCTGTAATACAACCAAGCCGATAACACTCAGAGGGAAGCATAAGAGCGGGCACTTATAGAAGCACAGTATTTATAACCATGAGAAAAAAGTACAACTTTGTCATATACGTGTGAGCGGTCTCCATTCCTGGGGACACTAAAAAGACTATAAAAATTCCTGGTGCCCATTATTTCCATCCTTGTTACCTCATAGCCAGCCGCCTGAATCCAGCACCCTGAGTCAAGGTAACCCATGCAGAGTAGCCAACACTGTATAAGGAGGTAATCTCCCTATGAGACGGGCAGGGAGTGTTACTGTGACGGTTCAGGGGATTCCTTCCCCTTCTTTCACTCCCTCTGTCCCTTCCCTGGCCAATCTCCCTGCGCTTACCCACTCCTGTCCCGCTCCGGCTACCTCTGATGCTGTCCCTTTGCCTCAACGCACGCCCCGCAAGTCTCGCGCACCCGCGCGGTCCCCGAGCCCCTGCGGCAACGCTCCCCGCTCCCAGACCTCTTCAGTGCCCACTGCCATTCCCTCACCTCCGGTGGCGGTCCCCTCCGTCCCTCCGATGGTATGCCCGCGGTGCGGCGCTCCGCGCGTCTCGTGACGCAGCCTGTGCGCGCGCACTCAGCTTACAGAGGGCGCGCGCACACGCTCCTCTTCTAAGGCCTGTCAATTTCTTGACTCCTCCTCCCATGCCCTGCAAGCTCTCCCTCTGTCTGACCCCTGTTGTCTCCCACATCCCTCTCTGCTCCTCCTCTCTCTCCCATTGGTGTTCCCTCCTTTATAATCCCTGTCTGCCCTCTGTATCATCGCTCTGCATAGTTCCTGTTATCCCTGTGTGGCAGTCCTATGCTATGCTCTCTCTGTGTTCCAGCCTGTACCTGCTCCTGTGTATCTTTGGATTTCCCTGGCTTTGACCCCTGCTCGTCCTGGACTACCCTGCTCCCTGTACCCCTTGAACCTTGCTACGAACTCTACCTTGCTGACCTCTGGAACCCTTGGACTTGGCTTACGAACTTTGACTACTCTGCTTTCTGTACCCCCTGGACACGACCATTCTTACGTTTACCATCACGAAGTTGCAAGTATAATACTATTTTTCTACGGGCCCAGCAACGCCATACCACACTCTGGGCTTGCCCCCACTGCTGTGGGTGTGTGGTAATACCGTTCCCACCCCAGTATTGGGGTCTTGCCAGGTCTGCGGGCATACAGGCGTGACATTTACATAACTATTTGCAAATATATTCAGGGTCAATACAAGGAATGGTCAAAATAACTATTCATCCCAAGGGCAGTACAAATAACACAGGGTCAACCTGTGAGATTGGAGAAAAGGAGATTTCACCAGCAACAAAGGAAAGGGTTCTTTACAGTAAGGGCAGTTAAAATGTGGAATTCATTACCAATGGAGACTGTGATGGCAGATAAAGCTATCTATTCTAAGAGAAAGGTTGGAGATCTTTTAGTAAGGAAAGGTATACAGGGATATACCAAATGAGTAAGTATGGGAAGAATTTTGATCCATGGAAAAATCTGTCATGATTTGAGTCAGAAATTAATTTTTTCCCTGATGTGACAATTGGGATAATTTTTCACTTGGGTTTTTTGTTTGCCTTCCTCTGGATCAATATACTGTAAATACAAACATAGGAGGAGTATCAGTTATCTAAATTGAATTCAACCTATGGACATGTCTTTTTACAACCTCATCTACAGTACGATGTAATTATGGAGTATTTCAAACAAATATATCAGCTGAATGAAGCATCAGATTTTAAAAATCAAAACCACTTGGGAAAGGGCAAGATGATAAACAAAGGTGATCAAACCAATCCCAAACAAAAGCAACATATACGGTCAGTGGTTGTGCAATTTTCACCCAAAATGTGTTTGTGTTATGCCCTAAATTTACCAAGCCTACACATCTTAAAGAAGCAAATCTGTGCTGCTTGATTCAAAAGTACAGGAGGGCCCCGGGTATACGGCGGGTTCCGCTCCAGGGGCCCGCCGTATAGTGAAAATCGCCGGAAAGCGAATCCGGCAATTTTCAGTTGTTTCAGCATGCGCAAACCGGCATTTTTGCCGTTCTGCGCATGCGCGACCTACGGTATATGCGCGCAAACTACAGTATGGGCGCGCAAACTACAGTATGCGCATGCGCGTCGGGCGCAACCGCCCGATCTGCGTATGCGCGATTTAAGAACCAAGATGGCTGCCCCCTTCTCGGTGCCGCCGTATCGCCGAAAAGCGGGGCCCTGCTGTATATTAGCAATAGGGCCAAGCATGAATTACTAGATATAATGCAAGTGCTGCAACGCCTCAAAAACTTGTGTGGATTCGTGAATATGGTGCTATAATATGGTGAATAGCTAGTTGCAATACAAATAAACAATAAAGTGCAAACAAATAAATGTCCATATGCGGCCTAAAGTTGACCGATTTTCTATGGAAATCAGAAAGAATAGTCCCAAAAAAACAACTTGAATGGCGCTATGGATCATTCACTGCAAAGTGCAACAAAATGTAAATGTTCAGACTGGGCTCCTGCTGGTGGCCTTTCGTCCAGTATACGCCATCCCTGAGGTTTTACTATGATTGTGTTTATTTTCTCTCTAATATGATCATCATCATTGCGACCTGAGGAAAATACCTATACTACTGTGCAGATAAAGATCCCGTGAGACAACAGACTTATCTATAGTGGCGCTCTAAAATTATCAATATGTGAAAAATCATCCGTGTAAAATTAAACAACAGTGATACTTATACGAACACATGTGATGAATGCGGCTGTGACCCAGTGTGGGATTGCTCTCTCAATCCTCGTGGCAAGTGGAAAGGTGTAGATCATCGGGAAGCGCAAACGTGAAAACAGAAAAATATTCTGATGGTGCAATATTGTTAAAACAACAAATGTGAAGCTAGTGGTATCAAGTCGATATATGTAGAATACTCACAAACGTGAGATGGGCAGTAAACACGTAATGGTATCTTTAGAGGATGATCCGCTAGCACTGCGGTGAATAACAATCCCAATGGAGATGTACACTCCGGTGAACCTTAGTGTAAAACAAGAGAACCGGACATAGTGCAGACTGTATGCAATATTTATAAAGGGTAAATGAAATCCAATACACTCACATGATTAAAATTGTAAGCAAGCATTTAGATCTCACAAAACGGATCTCGGCGGCAGGATCAGTAGTTTCTCTGTTTCCCCTCTGTTGTAGCGTGCGTGTCACGGATGCGTCTCACTGATAACGGAAGTGACGTCATCCGCTTCCGGGGGTCCCGGTCCGGTTGTGAATTAGATTGGTCAACGTCACTCTACGCGTTTCACCTTCCTCGGTTCCGTGACACGCACGCTACAACAGAGGGGAAGCAGAGAAACTACTGATCCTGCTGCCGAGATCCGTTTTGTGAGATCTAAATGCTTGCTTACAATTTTAATCATGTGAGTGTATTGGATTTCATTTACCCTTTATAAATATTGCATACAGTCTGCACTATGTCCGGTTCTCTTGTTTTACACTAAGGTTCACCGGAGTGTACATCTCCATTGGGATTGTTCTTCACCGCAGTGCTAGCGGATCATCCTCTAAAGATACCATTACGTGTTTACTGCCCATCTCACGTTTGTGAGTATTCTACATATATCGACTTGATACCACTAGCTTCACATTTGTTGTTTTAACAATATTGCACCATCAGAATATTTTTCTGTTTTCACATGTTTGCGCTTCCCGATGATCTACACCTTTCCAGATAAAGATCCCGAAAGGCCACCAGCAGGAGCCCGGTTTGAACATTTCCATTTTGTTGCACTTTGCAGTGAACCACGGCGCCATTCAAGTTGGTTTTTGGGGACTTGATTCAAAAGTAGTTTTTTTTTTTCAAATTCTGTTTATTAGTATTATGGGAAATAAAACAGGCAACTTTTTTTGGTACAAATACAAGAGAATAACTTGCCTGTAACAGGTCAGAACATGGCAAGAATCGTATTATAAAAACACCATTAAAAGGCTTTGTTTAAGGCATGAACACAAAAAAATAGGTATCTTATGTGAAGTGCTCATTATCAAAATCAACCATGAATGGAGAAACATGCAAAACGCTTGTGCAACTCAAATGTGAGAAACGGACATGTATATTGCAGTCTAGGGCATATTCAAATCATCTGTGAAGCTGCCTTCCCCATGCGAAGGACCATTTAGTTCAACTGAATGCCACTAAAATCTCTTCCAGCACCACCAGGATGAGGAAAGTAAAGGCAATTCTCGTCAAAACCAAGTATTGATTTTCTAGGACCTGCTACTTGTGACAGAATCTCAAAAGGGCAAGAGATAGAGGACAGTCTTGTACCTTTATCATTTGGTTTAAAAACACAGGGAGGGAGCGAGGAGGCTGCAACTTCATGGATTCCCTGCATGTGTGCCGTACAGGACACCCCGCTCCCTACAGTGCATTGCAGGCACATTGCATAAGGTAAGAGAACACTTGCAGGTCTGCACAACAAACCGATTAGTGGCCTGTGTGTGGATTGGGGGGGAAAGCAGCTTCCAAGTGGCATCCATAATAATTTTCCCATAGTCTTACCTGGCCAGAAGAATTCCTGGCACATGGAGTTGATGGTGGGGATGTGGCTAGGACGCACGTAGCAGTAGTCGATAGGAGGAGAATTTGCCTCAGGCTCCCAGCTGGCATTGTTTCTGTGAGGATAGGCGTGGATATCTGCCAAAAGGCGCAGCTTGGGCGGCTTTGTCTCATAGTCCCGCCTGTGTGGAACATCAAGGGAAGAAAGAACGTTCGTACAAGAGAGCGACGTTGCTCAGAAGAAGAAGAAGAGTGGTGCTGGCATTCTTTGAGGGATCTGGAACAAGAGCTTTTCCTTTTTTTTTTTTTTAACATTGTTTTTAGCTTGAACCAATTGATTATACAGCCCGATTGCAATTTCTTACACCTGCTCGCAATGCAGGAAGATGGTCATGCTCCGTTAACATTGAAGGAGTGAATATGAAAAGGACATTATTAGTTTTTAGGCTTGTGTGGCAATATTGTTCATCAACTCCAATAGATGGAAGGAACTGGGTAAAGCACTGGCCAGAGGCAATTTTTGATATTCATGAAAGAACATGCATTGCGCTTAGTTGTGTTAAGTGATCCTATTTCATTTAACATGAAGTTCGTTCATAACATGCAATACTTGGGCCTTTTTTTTTTTTATCAGAAGATAGTGTAATAGAGACCTCCAATACATAGGCTCTTTTAACCCTTACACAAGGCCAAGTAGTACCGTGCTATTGCCATTTAAAAGGTGTAATTCACATTAAGTCCCGGTTGATAACAAGCTTGTAAGGAATTAAAAGAATAAAGAAATATACATACACGTGTGTGTGTGTATGTGTTATAATATGGACAAGTGTGCCCAGTGCTACATCCAATTGACAAAACATATAAAGTAATAAGTATAACGTTTAAATACTTCAATAATAATAATATTTACTTGGTTATTTAGTTAAACCCTTTGGCCAAACCGTCATAAGCCTGCTTACCACGTCAAGGTATAACCAAAATGAATGCAGGTCCTACACTACACTGTGAACCCTTCCCTTTACCAATGTGTGAATATATACATACACATCCACACACATCCACGTCTTTGTGAGTGAATCCCCTCTGTGTGTGAATAGACAACAGACTGGAAAAGCACTACTACTACTCCTCTTTCAGAAAAAAATAAAAATTCTGGTATGAAATAAATATTCTACACTACATTTCCTATGCAGATCATGCACATCACACACTAGTGCCAACCTAGCACTATGTCATCGTGTGATTGAAATCGAAGAACTAATGAGAAGCAAAATGCACTTGGCTCATAGCTATACAGCATGGACTGGATACAACTCAGTTACAGTAGGTAGGCATTACTGTACTGTACATGGTTGTCCCTAAAGACAACGATTAGTAGTTCTATTTGCGTATTTCATTTTAAATGTGTGCGCTCAAGCCCTAAAATGTTTTAATATGCGAGCTTGTAGGCAAAGCTTGCAACTTTTACTACATAGGTTTGTAGAACAATGAAATTAAAAAAAAGGAAGTAAAAATTGGAAATGGAGAATATAAATGTTTACCTTATATAGGGCTTCAAGACTCTAGAAGTGTAGGGACTGACAATGCTATGGTCTGCTTCCTTATCTTCTGAAGCCCCCAGCCGATACAAAAAACGTGTGGTTGAGTGACGGTAGCCCTTTGTAACTGGCAATGCATTCTATCATAGAAAAGGAAATTGTAGTTACAAGATGAAAAACACATTTTTAAAAAGGTCTTTCCAAGTCTAGAATGTAATTTCAAAAAATTTGCGAGAAAGGCATGATCTTATCCAAGGTAGGAGCAGTGCATTGAACTTTCCTGGTTTGGCGCCATTTAGAGAGATCAGTAGCAGCTATCCCCCTGTATTTTAAACCAAATGAATCATGGTGCAAGGCTGTCCTCCATCTCTTGTACTTAACACGTGCAATGTATAGTGTGTTATTTGTGAACTTCTAATGCATTCATGGATGCAATGATGGCTGCTACATCTGTATTTGTGCTTGGAAGGTGCTCACCTGGAATCTGTCCAAGATTCTAAAGTCTTGACTCGTTGTTCGATACCCTGGACCCGTGGGCGATTGCCTGGAAGCAGACTCTTCCCTTGCTCCATACACCCCGCCTACCAGCATGAGGGCAGCATTCACAGCTTGATCCAGGTCAAAAAGGGGCAGACCCCGCTCACGCTTGGCCTCACGGACTAGCAGCTTCCGCCTCAACCTCCTAGCTTCAGGTGTTACGGTAACAGCGTTGGGGCAGGACTCAAGACGTTTCAGAAGCACTTTCTCATCATACAGGCTAATGGCAGTGTACTGCGTGCCTTTGCTCTTGTCCTTGTCAATGGCCGTTGGCCTCCTCTTCTCGCGACCTCTTCCACTGGAGGAATCCTCGAGGCATTCACTCTCCACCCTCTCAGATTTTTCCTCTTCACTTTCTATCTCCTGTTTGATTTGCATTGACGTTCTCACCTTTTTTCGACAGACCGTTGCGGAAACACCCGCTACAGGAACATTTGGAGGTGGTATGTACTCAATCCCAGGGTCAATGACACCGTCTGCTTCCATCTCCTCATCATCTGCAAAACAGCATCATAAACTGATGAAAAGCAGCACTGAGTGATGGACAGGATGGATAGGTGGTAGAAGAGGGTTCCTGGTCTTCTTTCCTTATCAGGAGACGCAGCTTTAACATGCAGACTTTTATTTTCCAGAGGTTCTCTAATAATCTACAAAATCTCTGCTATCTAAACGCAAATATATCATTAGAAAGAACATGAACCCGACATTTTGTACCTTTACAATATTTGCATTTTCTAGACCATGCTAAAATTTAGCGCTGGACAAAAGACTCGGGAGTAATGACGTCAACGGGAACCTTTTTGCAAATAGCCGATTCGAAGCATAGGGAACTATTAGTATTAGGCACCAACTTTGTTTAAACGTGATGTCAAGGGGTGGTCCTAGTGACCTCGTACTACGGCCTCCTGACATCGGATCACCCTCAACATCACTGGACCACGCACAGTTATGGAATACTATCATGTAAAAGTGTATCTGGTGTTAAACATTTAAACCCCACTAGAATATAAACGTTACCCACAGTAGGATTAAAAAAATTTTTTACCTCCATTGCTAAATACTCGGTCATTCCCTAAAATAGATATCAATACTCACCATGAAACAATGCTTGTGGTGGCATAACATCAGGGATGAGATCTGCTTCAGAAAGCAGGCTAGGAGTTGCAGAGTGAGATGCCGGTGTGCCTGGAGCAGAGAAGTCCAAGGACGGCGAAGGAGAAGGGCTTGTCATGGGGGTACGGTCTGAGGAACTCATGGACGAGAAGTCTATCACCTCTCCTTTCTCTAGCACCATGTCTGGCCGGCGACCTCGGCTGCTAGCAAACTTCACGGGCGTGGAGGACGTGCTGCGATCCACAAATCCTGCAGCCTCTTTCTGGGCTCTTCTTATGTCTTTGGCTTCCTGAGTGCGTGATCTCTTCTCCTTCAGCTCCATGGCAGACTCCACCGGGTTTCGACCGACTCTCTTCCTAAGGCCTTCCACTGTGATGACAGGATCCAGGAGAGGTTTCACAGTAGCTAGGAGACAAATAATGTGTCCCTTTTACAAACATTTCTTACACTGCGATTCTCCACACTTATAGATATCCTAAGAGGTCTGTGAAGTATTAGGACTTTGAGGCAAAAATACAGCTCTCTTCTAATGTGCCTAGATAAAATTCACTTTTCCTGCCTAAATCAAACCAAATCCCGCCCCCCCCACCCCCTCCCGATTGTAGAGATTGACAGCTGATCACAAATTGTCAAATAAGCCAAGTGCAAATATGTGTGACTGGTAACTAACTATTACTCACACCTGTTCTGGTTGGGTGCACAAGGACTGTTGAGAAACACAGATTTAATATATATTTTTACTGTGGATCTGATGTCGTTCAGCACCCAAGCATCACAAGGAATACGAATCTTCCAATAGGGTAATGTGCTGGTTAAAACCGCATCTAGCCACTGTGAAAATATAATTGATCTTCCTCACAGGTCCTCATCAGGTGCCAGCAACAAAATCCAATGAACTAAATAAGTTGGTCTTTCATAGCTGCAGCTACTGTGGTTCTTTAAAACTGGGCATACAGTACAAAAAAAAAAAAAATGGAGTTATACGGACCTGTGACAGTATCAGAGTTCAGTGAGGAAAAGTAAATACGTTTACACTTTCAGAGCTCGAGGGGCCAGCAAACATTGATCAGACGTAAGATAAGCGATTTTATTTACCTATGCACACCTACTTCAAACAGAATAGCAAATTACAGCCATGTGCTGTTGCATGTTTAAGTCGCTGGAGGTAACTGCCAAGCACTCAATCGCAATTGATTCAAGAGAAGAATAAGGTAAACATCCCATCAGTGTTGCATTTTCCATTAGATTAATTCATATGTAGAAAGGAAGATCGTTCAATGAAGATGTGGATATATGTATGTAGATTTACAAACCTTAAAAAATGTAAACAAACCCTAATGGTTCTTGATCACACTGTAGGACCCTCAGGAAGCTAAATGGTTTAAATGGATTCCAGTACCTTTTGTCTTTTGTGAGGGAGTGGAATATTTCTCTCCGTCGGGTTTCATGGTGGGAGGTTTGTTATGGACAAGTTTCCACCATCCTGGCTCTCCAAACTCCTGAGCTCCGGACCTGAAGAACAAGGGACTCCCCACGGAAAGGCATCCTGCTACAGTGCTCCACCAAGTGGATGTCTTCTTCCTGAAGCAAGCAGGAGAAATGTGATGGCCATTAGAGCAACTGGGTTACGGAATTGCGTTCATTGGTAAAGCATGAGAGACACATACACCCAAACTACAGACTTCCCAAGCTGACCAGACAGTCAGCGCATGCAGTGCTGGTTATAATACTCAAATATGATCACACAGGTTAATCACATTTACACCTACATGAGCCCTTGACGAAATGTAGGTTTGGAAAGCTCTGTACACCATCATTTAATCTACAAAGAACTAATGTTGGTCCGCCTAAAGAGGTATCACAAGTTACCTTGATCTCAAAGCCAACTTTTTGTTATTAAAAAGGATGGCCTGGAAAATGTGAAAGAAAACCAACTTATCATGAAAGACTAAAGGACCTCAACATATACAGCTTGGGAAGGGGGGGGGGGGTGGAAATATAATACATATACATCAAGGGTATCAATCACATACACGAGGGAAGCATGTTTAAAAAGAGAGTTATAGTTTAACAAGATCATGGGTGGGTGGGTGGCTCGGGGGAATGGATAAAGTACTTCTTCACGGAAAGAGTAGTGGATTCATGGAACATCTTCCCGTTGGAAGTGGTGGAAGCCAATACAGTAAGGGAGACACTAGACTAACTATGAAAGAAAAGCAAGGAATGAATACGGTGTGATGTTTCGAGCAAGCAATAAAGTGGACAGCCTAGGGACAGTGGTTCGGATCTACTGTCAATTTCTACGTTTCTATGTGAAGCGTCAACATTAACTCCTTGGTATCTTTCTCATTGGACAACTTTCTCCCTTCCCTGGCTCACAGTATACAGATATTTTGGCTATGTATTTGATTGGTGTACTAGATCATAGAAATAGATTACCTCCAGACACTAACCTGTTTCCCAGCAAAAAGGTCCAATGCTTCTCAATAAAAGAGCAAATGTCTTCCTTCCATCTGAAGTAGCCCTGTCGCCCTGTCCCTTCCAGTGACAGGTTGTACATGGCCAGCATGACCACCTGGGGTGTGACAGACAAACACTCGTCTTTCAAGTGCTTTGAACCAGCTTCATGTCCTCAAGGGTATTCCTTGGCTCCACATCTCATATACCCATCAACACTTCTACTTTTGCCCTCCCCTATATCTCCTTGATATCAGTACATCAGCTCATCTCCAACAAAATTTCCCTTTACAAATTATACTCTTACCCCCAGATTCATCAAGCTCTATTACAGGTTAACGCACCCAAATGGGCATTAATTCCTACTTAACAGAATGGGAGTTAACGTCTGTTTGGGTGCATTAACCCAAACGGAGCTTAACGTACAGCCCCTTAGTGCCTTTATCCTCCTAGGTTAGGAGGTAAACAGGGTGTATGCTATAGTGCGATGAAATGCTATTTTAAGCACGCACAGATACTTTAAGATGTATTTATTTCTTCTTTTTTTTTTCCACAAAGGGGCACATTAGCTTACCTGCTGCCAAGTTAGTCTTAAGCGTTCAAACTGCTCCTTGCTATCTTCAGAACAAGCAGAGCAAGTGAATTTGAAAAAGTTATCCCCTTTCAAGTAACTGGGTGGATCACCTCTTAGCTGGCCTGAAAAGGAAGGTACTCTATTTCTTATCTCCAACAATGTGACATTTGTAATACACTATGGATACTTTAATTACGCACCTTTAGAGATATAGATAGAACAAATTAAGCGTTGCATTGTTCCTTATCAGACATCTCTGTTGGTCAATAATTCACATATTCATAATATGAATACAAGAAAAACCTCAATATTTTTTCAACAATTAACATTATTCAACAAAACAGAATAAGGTGAACAGACTATAAAGCTAGTGGCATCTATTTACTAAAAATCATCCAGCACTCCAGCCCTAAAATAATACTGGAAAGTTGTAAAAAGTTGGGACCTCTAAGAAGCGACAACTGATCACATAGAAGCCGTGCTGCTCAGATGTCAGTAATAAATTAGTTGCCTACTTTGCTATACAAAAGATAGCACCCTGTAGAAGATAGTATCCTCTACTCAGCATAGGCATCTCTGAATTATGCTGGTTCTGCAAGGAAGCACTGGCTTTTGTAGTACACGCAGAACACACATATGCACATCATTTCCAGATATAAGATACTGAACATTAGTTGTAGGTGCGCGGTGACCGCCTTACTTGCTGGTATCCATTTTTGACATTTGTCACAATAATAGGGCATTTCCTCCATCCATGGTGGGTCCACCTCATCACCAACGTCACTGTTTAAGGAATCACCACTCTGATCATGAGACAAGTCGACCGATGCCTGATCCTCAGACTCCACCAGCAGAAGCGTCTCTCCTTCCACTTCCCCTTCCTCCAGGCCCTCAGATGTGGAAGTCCTAGTGGTTTCATCAACATGAGTCATATGGGCAGAAGTATCCATCACAGCCACAGGAAAGATGATGCCTTGCACAAGTCAAAAAGTTGGGAGTCTAGTTCGTTCCTAAAAGTTTGGCTCTTTAGTCTTAGGGTGTGTTGTGGCTCCCTGCATCCTTTAGAACCAAAACAATTCATCCATCTGAGGACACACACTCCTAAATTCATTCACACACACTACAAGCAATTGTATCAGTGTGCGTTTCTGCTCTTTACGGAATAGGTGAATGAGTTCAGAGAAGTCGTGGTACAGATTTTCTAATCTCGATTCTGTTGTTCAGAGCTTTGATTTTCAGCGAACGCTTAAGACTTGTACGAGCTTTCGCTCAAAATGATCTTTTCTCGCTCAACCTCTAGCTGTTTGGTCAAATCGATTTGCTCCTTCAGAAGGCGGAGGTTTTCCTGCTTCCGACTCTGCCTTTCCAAGTCGCGGAATACACCGTCACGAAGTCTCTGCAACCAAAAGAAAGAAAAGCTATTGGTGCATCACTAATTCTACCTGCAATACATTCCATTCTCCCACAAATCATCCACTACTGTCTACAAGGAAAAACTGAACTAGTAGTTTATAGAACCAGATTTGAGCTGCAGTGTCAGGTTCAGCACTATATGAAATCATGGCATTATCTAGAATCATATACAGGCATACCCCTGTTTAAGGACACTCACTTTAAGTACACTCACGAGTAAGGACATATCGCCCAATAGGTAAATGGCAGCTCACGCATGCGCTTGTCAGCACGTCCCGAACAGCAATACCGGCTCCCTACCTGTACCGAAGCAGCTGTGCGCAAGCGGGGAGACTATAGAGCCTGTTACAAATGCGTTATTTACATCAGTTATGCACGTATATGACGATTGCAGTACAGTACATGCATCGATAAGTGGGAAAAAGGTAGTGCTTCACGTTAAGTACATTTTCGCGTTACATACATGCTCCGGTCCCATTGCGTACGTTAATGTGGGGTATGCCTGTATAGCGCCCATGCATTCAAGAATGCACCAATGTTCAGTAAATGAAGGTAACCATCCAAATGTCTACTGAGACTTATTTGAAGAGGAGTATTTAATGTGATGATGGTCAATTGCTAAGAGGTTTGGTCATAACTGGCATACTTAATGACAAATTATAGCATTAAATCTACTGGAAATAGCTTATGTATGGTGTTTGTGCTGTGACAACCCTAACCAAAATAAACAGCACCTCATACTGCGATTTTACAACTAATATGCACAAAGATCCAAATACAGTTGGTCTATCTATACTAACTGAAGTACTGTGTGTAAGTTTGTCTCTGTAAAAGCAGTGTAAGGAGGACAAAGCCAAAGTAAAGCCACAGTTCATTTTGTAAGACAAAACGTAGCATCACCGAGTCCTACTGCTGAGAAGAGAGGACACTAGAGCAGTGTTTCCCAACTCCAGTCCTCAGGGAACCCCAACAGGTCAGGTCTTAAGGATATCCCTCCTCCAGCACAGGTGGCTCAATCAGCGGCTCAGTCAAAATGACTGACCCACCTGTGCTGGAGCAGGGATATCATTAAGACCTGACCTGTTGGGGTTCCCTGAGGACTGGAGTTGGGAAACACTGCACTAGAGCAATAATTCTTTCAATGATGCTGAATGTATTCATCTCAAGTTAAACGTGCACCATATTCTTCCTCTACATTTTATTAAGCACTAAACTTGCATAACAGGGTGTCAATCGTAGACTACCACTTTCACTAGTGCTATATTGGCGTAATGTAGTTATTAAAGCTATGAAATGTTAATGTCTCCTCTAGCATGCAGCCCCAGAATCCTTCAACAGACTTCATGCATATTATTCAATATTTGCTAAAAAAAAAATCGTTTTTAAAATAAGAGTTAAAGTGATGTTATAAGAACTGCTGTAACCTGCATAGTATAGCTTTTAATGAATAAATCCTTAGGCCAATACTGTATCATCCCAGAGTTACGTTGCATCGGCCTTCCATACAATAAACAGCAATAATCTCAGGACTGTGTAGTGATTACTGTGTAGTTCATAGGTTGCAATCCTGCCTGGGTCACTTAAACGCTGTGATCCTGGAAAAATCACTTTATGACTATGCCTTCCTTCGACATACTTGAAATGGAAAACGTATATTACAAGTCATCTTTCCTACCAAAAAGCTTCAGTTAAAAAATAATAACCCAGCTTTCTAAACTCACCATCATTTTTATCAAGCTTCTGCACATCAGTTGTCCCTATACACTCCAAAGTGAATCAATACACAAACCCTTTAGTCATGTGATCTACATTTTGGTAGGGCCAGCACCAACCTTGTAAAAGGTAACTATTTAATACCGAGCTAATGGGTCATCTCTGAAGTGGTTGATTTGCCAACAAGTCACCGTTGGAAAGGATCCTCCCCCACTCTGATATTTCTGATGCACTTTGTTGGTTAAGTGATGCACACTGCCCACTTATGGTACTAACCCTATCGTTGCCGGAGGGGCTCAATTACACCTTCTAGTAGCAAAGGGGTTAATAGTCAAGTCAACAACCGCCAAGCTTATTGGTGCCAGTGTTTGGCACCAAGTTTGTAACATGCAGTGTCATTCATGTGTACAAAGAGCTTTGGAAGTGAAGTGTGCTATGTAAACATAAGTTACTGTTATTATTATGAAACCATTTAGATGAGTGTAACATATCACCTTAGAAAGTGACTATACCAATGTGTAATGACAACAGAACATCTGCAGTGATTTCTAGGTACAAAGACTGGTCATGCCTTAGAGAATGGACATTAAGGTAGCACATTTAGTTTGGAAGTTCTCCTGTGTGTCCCAATAAAAGCACTATCATTCCATGTGCATGGACTCTGATAAAGTATAAGGCCTCGGCCATGTTACCTGCTTGCTGGCGGAGGCGCGCTGAGGCGCGCTCCCGCTCAGCACTGAGCTTCTACAGCCGCAATTAGAGCGGCTTTAGTAGGGGCTCGCCTACGCTTCCGCAAGCGCGCGGAAGCGTAGGTCTTAGGGAAATTTAAAACTCCCCCGCTTGCCGGCGCGCAGGGCCGGTCACGTGAGCGGTTCGCCCAATGAGAGCGAACCAGCTCCGTGACGTCACTGGCCCGCCCCCTGACGGCGCGCAGGGAAAGCACCCACAAGGCCAGGGAAAGCACCCGCTTTCCCTGAGCCTCAGCGCGCCTCAGCACGCCAGCGGGAAGCTTGGCCGAGGCCTAAGGCTGCGCTTATAGTGCCGTGGCCGGTGACATCACGCTGCGGTCACTGGAAAAAATCAAATTGACTTGATTGCCAGCGATCGCGACCAAGCCGTCGCTCCATCGCGCCGCCGCTTCTACTATAAGCGCACGCGAAGGCGGCAATACATTTGTTTTGCCGCGACGTTGGCACTATAAGCGCAGCCTTAAACAGGGCTCTCCAACTAGAAGCCCGAGAAGGGCCCTTGATCTCAAGCAACTAGTATGACATTAGCAAAAGCAAAGTGCAATTTTTCACATGGAAACTCACTTGCAAGTTAAGGTAATAAAAAGATCTGGTACAGATGTTCCAAATGCTTGCAAAAGCTTGTGGCCCTCCCACCCCTAAAAGTTTTCAGATCCTTGCCTCTTTGGAGAGCCGCTGGTTGAAGAGCCCTGGTATAAAGTAATACAGTAAGACATAATACAGCAGGCAGGGGTCAAAGGGTCACACCGCAACCCTTGTGCACATAAGGGCCCGCTATACTGGGAGTGGCGTTACACTCACGGCACCAACCTCTCTATCCAGCTTTTGCTTGATGTGCACCCCAGCAACCGTAGCCACGGACAAGAGCACAGATATGCTCAGCACTACCTTAGATAGCGTAGACATGCCTGCAAGCGAGCAGGGCCGGGCGGGGCGGAGCAATGATAGAACGCGCTAGCGTCACACCTATGGAACGCTGCCCCTGAAAGACTGTGCGTGAAAGGGCAGGTACGTCGTCACAACAGGAAGCCTTGAGGATCCGGCGGCCATGTTTGATCCGGGCAAAAGTCCTTATTCATCCGTGTGGAAGAGGAAGCGGGAAATGTAATCACACCAGCGTATTATTTACTTTGGAGGCGCAAAGCGAAGCTTATTGCCTCCATAGACGCTAGAACAGCGGATGTCAACATTTCATGAACGGGAACTCCTTAAAAATGTATAATGATTCCATGGAACCCCTTAAAAATGAATAATAATTCCATGGAAACCCTTAAAAATGAATAATGATTCCATGGAACCCCTTAAAAATGAATAATAATTCCATGGAAACCCTTAAAAATGAATAATAATTCCATGGAAACCCTTAAAAATGTATAATGATTCCATGGAGCCCCTTAAAGTTTTTGTGACTTTGTGGAAATCCAACCTGGCCATACCATGTACAAAAAATACTACATTATATATAACACTAATACGTGTGCCATTTAACATTTTTGAATTATTAACGTATACAAAATGGCAAAATAAAGTATTGTACCTTGAAATGTAAAGTATCTGCCATTGCCAAATTTAATCTCGGAAATACAAACGCAGAGAGGACAAATTCAGGTTATAAATGTCAAAGGCCCAAAATCAGTGAGAGGTGAGCTCTCAGGACCCAAAGGAAGATACTTGTTGCATTGGTTTTGACAGGTTTAACAACTTAAAAAAGAAGAATATTAATACTTTGTATTGCTGGGCCATCTGGTAGCTAGGGGGTTAATGCAGCAATCCCGCTACATTCAGCGGAGATTGTGCATATATAAAGTGTAGTGCCATTTAATTCAACCGACCTAAATCTTTGGCAGTGAAGATTGGTGCAACATTTTTCACCAAATGCTTTTACTTTACGTTTTGATCTTAGTTGTATATGTCATTATGACGCCATAGAATAGTTTTCATTTTTACACAACAATGTAAAATCATATTTATGGGGACTTCTGCAAATGATCTGTGCAGTGAATGTGCACGCGTGCGCGTCAATGATAAATACCTGTCTCCCTATGACAGTGCATCTGTGCTGACGCTCACGGCAGAGCGCGCTGCAGTGGCAGCATTGTGGACAGAAAAAAAATGATCTTTTCGAGCGGCTGCCATGCCACGTGATATTGGAAGAGCCCAATTCCCAGACTATGTGCTTCAAAGGCACAACTTGTATTTATCGATCTCTACAGCATAACTTTAGGTAGTTTGATCATTAGTTATAAATGTGTGTATGTGTATATATATATATCTTATACTATATTAGTGAAAGCACTGTATGTTTGCCTGCCTGCCTGCATGCATGCATGCCTGCCTGCTGGATGTCCGGTGTCCCTAGCGGCAATCTCATTGGTCCCTTGGCCCGCCCGCCCCCGCACACCTCTCATTGGCCTCACACACTCACACCACCCCCCTTGGCCCGCCCCCGCACACCTCTCATTGGCCTGAGGCGGAGTGACGGGCCAAAGGTCCAAAAAAATAACTAACACACACACACACACACACACACACACACACACACACACACACACACACACACACACACACACACACACACACACACACACACACACCTCTCTCCCCTCTCCAAATCACCTTTTCCCCCTCCCCAGCGGCATCACCTCTTCCCCCTCCCCAGCGGCATCACCTCTTCCCCCTCCCCAGCGGCATCACCTCTTCCCCCTCCCCAGCGGCATCACCTCTTCCCCCTCCCCAGCGGCATCACCTCTTCCCCCTCCCCAGCGGCATCACCTCTTCCCCCTCCCCAGCGGCATCACCTCTTCCCCCTCCCCAGCGGCATCACCTCTTCCCCCTCCCCAGCGGCATCACCTCTTCCCCCTCCCCAGCGGCATCACCTCTCCCCGCTCCAAATCACCTCTCCCCGCTCCAAATCACCTCTCCCCGCTCCAAATCACCTCGCTTCCCGCAGCTGCCACGCGGCGCGTAAGATGGCGGACCCCCTTCCTCCCTCGCGGCGCCGAGTCAGACGGTGGCGGCGCCCGGAAGTACAGGTAGGTGTCGCTCCCCACCTCCGGCGCCAAACGGAACTAAAGAAAGGGCGCATCAACTGAGGTGTGTGTGTGTGTGTGTGTGTGTGTGTGTGTGTGTGTGTGTGTGTGTGTGTGTGTGTGTGTCACTGTCCACTGCCCCCCCCTCCTATCCACTGCCCCCCCCTCCTGTCCACTGCCCCCCCCCTCCTGTCCACTGCCCCCCCCTCCTGTCCACTGCGTCCCCCCTCCTGTCCCCCCTCCTGTCCACTGCCCCCCCCTCCTGTCCACTGCCCCCCCCCTCCTGTCCACTGCCCCCCCCTCCTGTCCACTGCCCCCCCCTCCTGTCCACTGCCCCCCCCTCCTGTCCACTGCCCCCCCCCTCCTGTCCACTGCCCCCCCTCCTGTCCACTGCCCCCCCCTCCTGTCCACTGCCCCCCCCTCCTGTCCACTGCGCCCCCCCTCCTGTCCACTGCGTCCCCCCTCCTGTCCACTGCGTCCCCCCTCCTGCCCCCCCCCTCCTGTCCACTGCCCCCCCCCTCCTGTCCACTGCCCCCCCCCCTCCTGTCCACTGCCCCCCCCCTCCTGTCCACTGCCCCCCCCCCCTCCTGTCCACTGCCCCCCCCCTCCTGTCCACTGCCCCCTCCCTCCTGTCCACTGCCCCCCCTCCTGTCCACTGCCCCCCCCCTCCTGTCCACTGCCCCCCCCCTCCTGTCCACTGCCCCCCCCTCCTGTCCACTGCCCCCCCCCTCCTGTCCACTGCCCCCCCCCTCCTGTCCACTGCCCCCCCCCCTCCTGTCCACTGCCCCCCCCCTCCTGTCCACTGCCCCCCCCTCCTGTCCACTGCCCCCCCCCCCTCCTGTCCACTGCCCCCCCCCCCTCCTGTCCACTGCCCCCCCCCTCCTGTCCACTGCAGGAAATGCAGGGGGAGGAATCCATGCCTTTGAGGCGCCCCCCCCCCCCTCCCTTTGACGCCCCCCCCCCTCCCTTTGACGCCCCCCCCCCTCCCTTTGACGCCCCCCCTCCCTTTGACGCCCCCCCCTCCCTTTGACGCCCCCCCCCTCCCTTTGACCCCCCCCCCCTCTCCCTTTGACGCCCCCCCCTCCCTTTGACGCGCCCCCCCCCTCCCTTTGACGCCCCCCCTCCCTTTGACGCCCCCCCCTCCCTTTGACGCCCCCCCCTCCCTTTGACGCCCCCCCCCTCCCTTTGACGCCCCCCCCTCCCTTTGACGCCCCCCCCTCCCTTTGACGCCCCCCCCTCCCTTTGACGCCCCCCCCTCCCTTTGACGCCCCCCCCTCCCTTTGACGCCCCCCCCTCCCTTTGACGCCCCCCCCCCCTCCCTTTGACGCCCCCCCCCCTCCCTTTGACGCCCCCCCCCCCTCCCTTTGACGCCCCCCCTCCCTTTGACGCCCCCCCCCTCCCTTTGACGCCCCCCCCCCTCCCTTTGACGCCCCCCCCCTCACTTTGACGCCCCCCCCCCCTCCCTTTGACGCCCCCCCCCCTCCCTTTGACGCCCCCCCTCCCTTTGACGCCCCCCCCCTCCCTTTGACGCCCCCCCCCCCCTCCCTTTGACGCCCCCCCCTGCCTTTGACGCCCCGCGCGCACACACTGACTGACTGCCGCACGCACGCACGCACACACTGACTGACGCGCACACAAAGCCTGACTGACGCACGCACACACTGACTGAGGCACACACTGACTGTGTGTGCGTCAGTCAGTCTGTGTGTGTTTGTGTTTCTGCCTCAGACTCACTGACGCGCGAGCAAACACACAGTGACTGACGCACACACGCTACATGAAGCTGTAAAGGAGGGAGGGAGGGGGGGGACTGGATTGATGTGAATGGGGGACAAACAGAGAGAGGGGGGAGGAGAGAGAGGAACGGGAACATTACATCCCGGGCAACGCCGGGTCTCTCAGCTAGTATATATATATATATATATATATATATATATCAAATGGAAAAATTACTGTATGCTCATGTGCATTTCTTAGACAGGTCTGCAACCCTGCCTTTCACCATTATCACCCAGCCCACAGCACTTCCACTGCAGCAAGGGGCTCTGGGAAATGACATGCAAATGAGCACACAGTGCCACCTTTTGCTTCAAAACCATTTAACATGGTCCCCTATTGGCTTAAGCTTGCTGCATGGTCACAGCTTTGAGCACAGCCAGGGTTAAGATGCATAGCCAGTAAACCCACCCACAGACAGACTGTTTCGACCTTAATGGGTCTAATATATATATATATATATATATATATATATAGACGTTGCTCCGATCACATGGTTCCCCGGCGGCTCACACACACACTGCTTACCTACTGCGGTGCTGTGGAATGGATTCCTGCCGTCCCATGCCGGCTGAAGACACTTCCGATGCTGCCACCGCCACAGGACCGCTGCTGCTCTTCCTAGATGTCGTCCGTCGCTGGCTGGAAGGTAAGTAATAAGATTATTTTCAGCTACCCCTCACATTACCCGGCGCCGGGCTCACTTCTCAGTTCTCGGGTCCAGGTAGCTGAAAATGTACCGGGTAATTCCGGGTACTCGGTACACCACTACCATGGACTGCATCTCTAACAAAATGATTGCGTAGGCCGTACTGTGTCTTTAAATGTGCAATCCAATGATCCAGCCAGAAAACGATTTTTTTTATTTACCAGTTTAACTCGCTTTTCTAAACAAATCTAACACTGCCAGTAGCAAAGGTTTGGCTGTTTTCATTTGATTGGAAATTAGTTGCAAGTTGAATTTGTTAGGGGTCTGAATGGGGAAGTGTTTGTCAATAAAGTGACTTCTTTACCCTTATCCCCCACCATGTGCTGATCAGAGAACCAATAAAGACAAGTGGAGGTGGAAGTCTCTGGCTGTACAAAATCTAACTGAACACACAGTGACACATAATAGGGAGCCGGAGGAAATCAAACCCCTCCCAAGTTTAACTTTAAAATAATATTTACAAATAAATAAAGATGTCAGATTTGGGTAAAAAAAAACTAAAAATGCATCAATGACTCAGATGAGATCCCTTAAATATGTCACTGGAATAAAGTCGCTTTAGTCCTAGCATGGATTGCCCCTTTAATAAAAAGCTACTTCCGTGAAGGGAAATTAAACACATGTAGCCCTCTTTCCCCACGTGCTGCGGTTACCTGAGTGGCAAACAGGAGGCCTGATCTTCCGCCACTGGGAGCCTGGGGTGTACACGTTTGCTAGCATACAGCGCCTCCACCTGAGAGAGATCCTAACGCAGTAGGATAACCTCTAACAGGAACCCACCCGTAACAGATAAGAATATGCACTCACAGTATGGCTAATTTATATTTACTGGCATATAATGGATAACGGTAATAATAACAAGACCGTACAAGGCCGCACACACACAATACTCCCCACAGTGTAAGCCCACCACCTGTGAGGTTCCCACAAAGTAATGAGGTGCCCTGGACACTGAACCACCCGATATCCACAACAGCAACCCCATTCCAAAATGTGTGGCAGCGCTGCCCACAGTGTGTATGGCCGTTGGTGCATGTTGGGAAGATACCTTCCTGGTCTTAGTCCAGGCCAGGCCATCTTGGCTGAAGGTCCGCCGGCAGCAATGTGTCCCACACCGCACATGGATCCTCAGGTGTCCACGTCTGAGGGGGCTCCCATTGGAGTTTGCCCCTTTTAATAGTCTCTGATAAAGGATAGGCCTGGGACTGGTCCCAGACCGCAGGCACCTCGTGGCATCCGTCACCACCGTGCAGTGTCTCACTATAGCAGCTACTGGGGAAGTGTCCCTAGCTATGGGCCTTCCCTGAAGCAGCCACAACCTAATGTGAACTGGGGCCTATAGGGGAGATCTGGCCTAGTCTCAGGGCCACTGACACCTGAGACACTACCTGTCTCCTTGGCGTCCTGCTCCCGACTGAAGCGTGGCTCCCCCAAGCGCGCCAAATGTATCCTTCTGCGATCCTGGGAGCCCTATTGGGTCTGCTGGCCCATGTGTCTAGCAGCCCCTGGGGCTGCTAGGAATTGTAGTTCCCCTGCGGAGCTTCAACCTAACATGGCCACCGCACCTCAGGATAATCTGCGCATGCGTGAGATGTGATCGCTACCTGCACCCACCCCAACATGGCAGCCCCCGCTGCCGGGTGCGCCGCGGAGTCTCCGGAGCACCGGAGCGCTCCCTACACTGCCTGCACTCCGCAAGGTATGCACCCAGCCCTCCGCCGGCACCCTCGCGCCCCCCGCAGTGCCACAGCACTCGTTCCAGCCTCCACAGCACCACAAGGTAAGGGGTCAAGGGTGGGGGACCAAGAGGGGACCAGGCTACATCCTCTCCTGGTGAAAAAAACAATGGTCCTGCTTGGGAATGACATAACCATAACAAAGTTCATATAATGAAAAATGCATATAAACATATAACTTATCACAGCGCAATGACTTTACACAATATTATACATCTCCACAAACATATTGATGACGGAGGCCAGCTTGCCCTTAGCTTGCTGGTGAGACTCATCGTGGGGTGCCTGTAAGAGACGTGTTCAGAGGAGCGCAATGGAGACTGTTTTAAGGTTAAATTTAAATAAGGATTATTGCTTGTTTCCCTTAAGTAGCACAGCAAACATATGAAAACAACAAACGCCTATCCCTGTGTAAGGGCTAACTTACTTCCCCAGTCCCTATCTGCAGAGCTGGAGGGATAATCCCATTACCACCTTATTCACCAAAGTCTCAAGAGATATCTTAAAGCAGGTGGCCCTTCATGTCAGTCTCTGGTAGGTTCCTGGGTCCACTGTGTTCTGGAATATAGGTCTCTGGGTGTCTTGATCTCAGCACCCCTTTGTGCTCAAGACAGTGTCTGTGTGCAGGCTTCTCTGCTTTCCTGTGTCAGCTCCAAATGTCAGCTCAGGAATCTCTCTTTTCCTGTCTCAGAACAGGCTATTTCACAGAGCTGTGATTAGAAGGTGGGGTTGATTGCACCAGCAATTAACCAGCACACTGCTGGATTAGAGGCAAGTCTGTTAACAGGGATAAGACCCTGTTACATACCTCCCCTGTTTGTGGGAAGCTCGGGCTTACCATGGCCGAAGCCCATCCTTCCACTCTCATTCGCAATATCTCTGTGACTTGAATGAGAGTGGATAGAGGAAGAGAACCCTCAGTCCTGCTGGGATTGGAGTCCTTTCTCCAGTTTATTTATGTCTCCTCCTGAAGGTGTTTGAGATCAGCACCCCTCAGTCGTTCGAGGAGGACTTTTTCCAAGTATAGTCTTTTTACTGAGTGCGCGGACATGAGATTTCCCTTGCGTCGGGCACTCCTCTTTTTGTAGGCAGATTGTAAGGTGACAGTTGCAGAGTGTTTGAGAATAGCCCTTTGAGTTTTCCGCTCTTGAAGCTGTATTTCTGCACTTTTTCCACTCCATGGAGTTGTCATTACAGCTTCTTTGGGATTGAGTTGCAATTCCACCTCCACTTCCAGAGAACGTCCCATCTTTTCAGCTTAATACGCTAAGGTTTATTCTGGTTTTGATTCTGCACGTATACCTTTTTTTGCTGCCTGTTGGGCGGCTGAAAGTTTAGCTAGTGCTTGTTTAGGTGGTTCAAACTTTGCAACCTTGTTTTTCAGATGAGCGGTGTTCCCAGCTCTCACTGTACTCTTTTCTTCATGGGCTTTAGTCACTGAGACGTACCGACGCTTGGGTAGCACCAATACCTTTTTTGTAGTGGAGACACCTGTACTTTACTGGTCCACAGAGCCTCACTCTGTTTCTTGAGTGCATCCTGCAATTCTCCTCTCAGGGTCTTTATCTCTTCCCTGTGCTTTCTCTCAGTTTGCATCCACGTATCTTTAATTATATTGTGAAGCACTGTGAATTTCTTTGCTCGGGCCGCAGCTACTCATCTCAGTTTCTGGACCTTCTTGTGCTCCCTCCTGTACCGAGTCACCTAGCCTCTAAGCTTGACCTTTAGCGATGCTCTGGTGATGCTCAGGGTAGCCTTCAGTCTCTTGTGCTGCTTTGCGGGGACACACTGGGTAATCAGATGTTCCTGCAGCACTTGTATTTCTTTAGCAGCCTGCAGATTCTCTTCCTGCAGAGTTCGCTGCTTCTCCTCGGCATTCTGGAGGTGCGTACGCAGACCTTGCCATTGGTTCTGTAGTCGGTGCTCTGCTTCAAACTTCTCATCTTCCAAAAGTTTCTTTATTTTTTCAAGCTCATGCAGCTTTTCATTCTTTTTATTGACGTGGTTTGTCAAATCAGAATTTTCTTCTTTCAGTCTTAAATTTTCTCTTTTTGCAGTCTCTGTAATATTCTGGGCCTCCTTGTAGTCCTCCTTCCATTTACGCACATCTGCTTTGAGAATGACAGTCTCCTGGCGTGAGACTTCCATCTCTAGATTGAGTGTCTGAAGCTCCTTCTGAGAGACTTTGAGATCCATATTAAGACTGAGGATAGTTTTTTGAGAGATGTCCAGCTCCTCAGTGAGACTGTGAAGTTCCTTTTTAGAGACTTCCAGTTCTGTGCAGCAACTGCTGATCTCTTGGTGTGAGGCATCCAGTGCTGTGTGGAGAGTGTGAACCTCATTCTGAGAGACTTCCACCTCTCTATGGCACTTGCGAACTTCTTCCTGAAAGACTGTAATCTCTTTCAGTGGCTCCTCCTATTTCTGCTTCAGATTAGCAATCCATCTATCAGATTGACTCTGTTTTTCCACCATGGTGGCATTAGTAGTGTTTGCAGTGGCTAGCTCAGTCTTGGCCACCGAGTAAATTGCGAGCACCGTCTTCTGTAGCTCATCATTATTTTCTCTCTCCATTTTTAATTGTTCACGGAGCAGATCACAGTTATGCCTGGCATTTGCAGGGCATCTCCAGGGCTGGTCAAGGGATCGTCACTCACTTGTTCCGGCTCCGCTTCCCTGGGATGGTTGGTTGAGGGTTCCTCACTGTTGGCACTGGACAGACACTTCTTTGGGTTACCCGACTTCTGCCGTGGGCCCTCTGGATATTCTGTAATCCGCATGACGAATCCTCCATTTCCTCTAGGCTGCAGGGCAACTAGGTCCAACTCGGTCCCCCTTTTCCTCCGCGGGATCTGCGGACGTGTCTGTTCCTTCCACGGTAAGTGAGGACCCACTATTCTTTTTCCGCCTTTTTGTTTTGGATGACTCGGTCCCATCAGGAATACTGGAGTCTCCGTCTTTATTTGAAACTTCAGCAGCTTCACTGTATCCCACATGTTTTCCTTGTAGTTGCATTAGCTGGCGTAGACATTCAGTGCTCTGCTGCTCCCGCTCTTGCTCCTGCTGATCACATTCATCATCATAGAGAGCGGTCTTTTCAGTACGTACCGAGTTCAGGCACCCTGTAGGAGGACACACGAAGAGGTATGCAATGGAGACTTTTTAAGGTGAAATTAAATAAGGCTTTTATTGCGCCTGTTTCTTTAACATAAGAAAATCATCGAAACATATGCAAATAAGGGGTCAAACAAAGCTTCTGTTCCACTTGGGAGTATTTCTAGTGAAACCTATGCAGTCCACAACTCCCTTTAGATTAGCATGTCTCCTAGCCCCAAACATATATCGTGATATGTGTAGATATACAAAAAGTCTTATAAAGGAAAGTCTTATCTGTTTGTAGTTGGAGGGAAAGTCTTCTCTGTTCCTGTGTTACTGCCTTTTCCTCAGGCTATCTCAGCATTAAGGTTTAGAGGTGCTTTCCCCTTTGTCTTGCAGGCAGCGTGCAGTTTCTTCTGGCAGGCTCAAGACATCTGTTCCTATGGTCAGTCCCACAATTTGTGAGACTCAGGAAATCTCCCTGTCTCAAAGGCAGGCTTTTCTAACAAACCTAATCAGCCAGGTGGTGTTGGTTAATTGACTACCAGCAGTTAACACCACACTGCTGGATTAGAGGCACATTTCCAGAACAGTGATAAATCCCCTGTTACATACCTCCCCTGTTTGTGGGAAGCTCGGGCTTGCCACGGCCAAAGCCCATCCTTCCACTCTCATTCAAGATATCTCTGTGACTTGAATGAAAGTGGATGGAGGAAGAGAACCCTCAGTCCTGCTGGGATTGGAGCCCTTTCTCCAGTTTTTTCGTGTCTCCTCCCGAAGGTGCTTGAGATCAGCACTCCTCAGTCGCTTGAGGAGGACTTTTTCCAGGTATAGTCTTTTTACTGCGTGCGCGGTCATGAGATTTCCCTCGCGTCGGGTGCTCGTCTTATTGTAGGCAGACTGTATGGCAACAGTTGCAGAGCGTTTAAAAACAGCCCTTTGAGTTTTCCGCTCTTGAAGCTGTCTCTCTGCACTTTTTCCACTCAATGGAGTTGCTAGTTCAGCTTCTTGTGGGTGTGGGATACTGACGCTTAGTCAGGGTCAATACTTGTCCTTGTAGAACTGTAATCTCATCCACGAGAGATCCCTGTTTTTTGAGTGCGTCTTGCAAGTCTCTTCTCAGGGAATTTATCTGCACACTTTGCTTTCTCTGAGCTTGCTTCCACATTTTCATTGTATTGTGAAGCACTGTGAATTTCTTTGCTCGGGCCACAGTTACTTGTCTCAGTTTGTGGACCTTCTTGTGCTCCCTCTTGTGCCGAGTCACCTGGGCTCTAAGCTTGGCCTCTAGCGATGCTTTGGTGATGCTCAGGGTAGCTTTCAGTTTCTCATTCTGCTTTGCGGAGACATACTGGGTAATCAGACGTTCCTGCAGCACTTGTACTTCTTTAGCAGCCTGCAGATTGTCTTCCTGCAGAGTTTGCTGCTTGTCCTCGGCTTTCTGGAGGTGCGTACGCAGATCTTGCAGTTGGTTCTGCAGTCGGTGCTCTGCTTCAAACTTCTCATCTTCCAAAAGTTTATTTATTTCTTTAAGCTCGTGCAGCTTTTCATTCTTTTCCTTGACGAGGTCTGTCAAATGAGAATTTTCTTCTTTCAGTTTTAAGTTTTCTCTTTTTGCAGTCTCTGTAATTTTCAGGGCCTCCATCTATCCTTCCTTCCATTTATGCACATCTGCTTTGAGAATGACAGTCTCCTGGCGGGATACTTCCATATCTAGGTTGAGGGTCTGAAGCTCCTTCAGAGAGATTTTGAGATTCATATTAAGACTGAGGTTAGTTTTTTGAGAGATGTCCAGCTCCTCAGTGAGACTGTGAAGTTCCTTTTTAGAGACTTCCAGTTTTGTGCGGCAGGTGCCGATCTCGTGGTGTGAGGCATCCAATGCTGTGCGGAGTATATGAACCTCCTTCTGGGATACGTCCACCTCTGTCCGGACACTGTTGACCTCTTGTTGTGAGGCATTCAGTTCTAGGCGAAGACCGTGAACCTCTTGCTGAAAGACTGTAATCTCCTTCATTTTATCGGATTGGCTCGGCTTTTCCACCATGGTGGCTTTTGTAGTGTTTGCAGCATCTAGCTCAGTCTTGAGATCGTCCAATTCTGTCCTGGCCAAAGAGTAAATTGTGAGCACATCTTTCTTTAGCTTCACGTTATTTTTCTGTTGCTCTGTGTAATCATCTTTCTTTTGTTTCAATTGTTCACGGAGCATATCACAGTCATGCCTGGTATTTTTCAGGGCATCTGGATATTCGGTTATCCGCGGGACGAATTCTCCATTTTCTCTAGGCTGCAGGGCATCTCGGTCCCCCTTTTTCTCCACAGGATCTACGGACGTGTCTGTTCCTTCCACGGTAAGTGAAGAACCGCTTTTCTTTTTCCGCCTTTTTGTTTTGGATAACTCCGTCCCATCAGAAATTCTGGGGTCTCCTTCTTTATTTGATACTTCAGCGGCTTCATTGTATACGCCAGGCTTTTCTTGCAGTTGCGTAAGCTGACAGAAATATTTTGTGATCTGCTGCTCCCGCTCTTTCTCCTGACGATCATATTCGTCATCATAGAGAGCGGTATTTTCGGTTCGTGCCGAGTTCATGCACCCCCACCATTCTTGGGGTGTTTCGTGGGTGTGACTCGGTTCGGGTTCCCCGTAAGAGATGTCTTCCTCTTTATTGGACTGGAAGGGCCACTCTTCCGTGTGGTAGGGTTCATTACAGGAATCTTGTCCTCCATTTTGGGGCTATCAGGTGTAATTTTCTTCCTGACCTCAGGAGGCGCTATTGCAACTGTTGCCACTGTATTTGCTAGAACCCCCAATTGTGGTAGTCCTACAGGTGGGCATATTTTTCCTGTAGAGGTCGTAGCTCTCACAGGCATCTGTAGACTTGTAAACTACATTACCATTTAGTCAGAATTGACACAGAGTCCTGTAATGAACCCTACCCCACGAAAGAGTGGCCCTTCCAGTCCAATAAAGAGGAAGACCTCTTACGGGGAACCGGAACCGAGTCACACCCACAAAACACCCCAAGAATGGTGGGGGTGCCTGAACTAGGCACGAACCGAAAATACCGCTCTCTGATGACGTATATGATCGTCAGGAGAAAGAGCGGGAGCAGCAGATCACCAAATATTTCTGTGTATGTGAAAAGGATGGCGGCAGCATTGACCGATGGAGGCGGAGTTACAGCTACAAGGGCTGAGAGGAGTGGAGGAGAGGCCCTAAGAGGAGAATGTCCGGGACAGGAAGAGAACTGGGGACACATGACTCTGAGAGGGGGGGAAAGGGGGACGGGAGGAAAGGGGAAGTCTAAGGTCGGGGCGATCAGCGGGGGGGAGCAATCCCAAGAGATGGGTAGTAGGAACCCTGGCACAAAGGAGTAGCGAGGGGGGACAGAGGGGGAGGGGGGGAGTAGGGGGGGTGGAGCAAGTGAGAGGGCAGTGGCGGAAAGTGAGTAAAGAGGCAGATGGAAGGTCAGGGACATAGGGAGGGGATAGAGTGGAGGGATAGGTGAGAAAGGAGGGGAGAGACAGGAGCAGGATGGGGGTGGGGTAGGATAAAGAGGGGGGGGTAGAATGGATGGACTGGAGGGTGAAGAGGGCAAGAGATGGTGGTGCGGAGACGAGGGATGCAGAGGGGACTGGAACGGGAGATAGGCACATGAGGGCGGACTGCTGGTAAAGGCTATTAGGCCCCAGAGGAGTTTGAATAGGAAGCAGCATGGGAGGTCATGGGGACCCGAATAGAGGGCTAGGGACGGTAACCCAATTCAGCTAAGGGGAGGAGGTAGGGGGTAGGCTCTGGTACTTAGTTATGTACGCAAACAACTTGTGGGGGGGGGGGTTAACGACGGTAAATTATCACATTTAGGGCCTCATGCAGTAAGCGTTGATAAGGGAATTATCGCCATTTTATAGGCAAAATTGGGTTTGAGATTCAGTAAGCGCCGATAAGTGCTTGATTTCGCCAGGTTTCGGAGCCGATTATTTTGTTATGGCCATTCGCCTGCCGATAAGCCTGTTTTCGCCACTGATCGCCACTTTTTTAAATCGGCTGTATTCAACAACAAAAAAACAGCTTATCGGGGCTGATCGGCACTACGAAATTGAGATGTTATGGCCAATTTCTCCTGCCAACTAAAGTTGGCAGTTTGGAGGGGAGAACGATCGCTAAGGCTGCCGGAACGGCACTTAGAAAAAAAAAATCTTCTGTACATCAATGGAGTCAATGGAGCGGGGACGTATAACAGTATAGTACTGTTTACGTTTCATTGCTCACAATACAAACGTCATTTGCATTACAGTGTGGGGGCATTCCCTGCATTGTGTCACAGCTGACGTGTATTATTTGCATAACATTATACTTTTACATGTTTTCAGCATTTGCGGGTCACATTACTCATCATGTGATGATGTGCCAAGGGAAAATACTATACTCAACTCTTAAAGGAGAACCTCACATCATATCACACATTTTACTGAACTGAGCAACAATTATTTACATGATGTTACACATGACACACATGTCACACATACACCGTATATTCATGTTCCTTTACATTACACAATGCTTGTAATGTGACATGCATCTTTAAACGTTCATGTACATCTGTCTTCTCATGTTTACATCTAGTTTTGGGTCCTCCCTATTTTCATGACGTCACTTATTGGACGCTCAATCACATTGCATGTTTACATTGTAACCGTAGCATTACAAGCACTTCAACCTAACTTATACACACATGTACAGTAATTCATCATTGGGACACCTTGTAAACTCATTCTATAGCAACTATCCTCATTACAGAAATGGATGCATATGCACACGACAATTCATTGTTGTCAACATGTGACAATAACATGCCTAATTACACATGTTACACAAAACTTTTCCCACGTCAATCTCAGCCTTTTTGTCTAATTACATGACTGACTGTTGCGTTCACAAGTGTTACATGCATTGCACATGCAACTATTTATTTGCAAGCAATGTTTCTACAAAGGTTCACGTCACATCATTGCCAAATATCATCATTCCCTGCAGAATACACACAACAAATACTTATAACAAGAACTGCACACAGCTTGCCACAGAAGTACTTTATTATGTTAATGTAACACCTTGCATTTTACTATGTCACCTGACATCATCACATACCTATTTAAAGGACGCCCATTACCTGCTCATTCACAGCTACTCATTTCAAGATGTTGAGATTGTTTAGGAGACGGAGGAACATTCTTTTCTATGACATGCTTGATGATGAAGAGAATCATATAGGGCAAGGGAGGGACACACCGAGGGACAGTGACAGGGACAGTCACGCGGATACGACAGGGACAGGGAGAGGGACAGGCCGAGGGACAGGTAGAGGGACAGGAGATCAGAGGAGAAGACAGAGGAGACAAGTTGTGCCTCGTCCGCGTCTGTACAGGGAGAGAACCCTGTTAGATGGGATGAGTGAGGAGGAGATTGTAAGTCGCTATCGTTTGAGTTCAGCAGCAATCTTATCTCTTTATCAGGAGATAAGGGGAGATTTAGATTTTTTCACAGCCAGAGGTCGTGCAGTCCCTGGGCTTGTTAAAATGCTGTGCTCATTACATTATCTTGCTTCCGCGTCATACCAGACAACTGTGGGCATAGTGGGCGGGGTCTCGCAATCTACATTCTCGCGGGCCTTGACCCAGTTTCTCTATGCACTCAATAGACGCGCTAGGAATTATATTCATTTTCCTACAGAGGCGACAGAGTGGCTGGAAGTCAGGACTGGCTTTTATAATATAGCAGGGATACCATGTGTGCTGGGTGCAATCGATTGCACACATGTTGCTTTGATTGCACCTAGTCAGAGTGAGCATGTGTACCGCAATCGTAAGCACTACCATTCACTCAATGTACAGGTGGTATGTGATGCGACGATGAGGATAATGCATGTGGTACCCAAATTCCCTGGTTCCAGTCACGATTCCTCCATCCTGAGGAACTCTTCAGTCTTCCATGCGTTCGAAGAGGGACATTTTGAACATGGTTGGCTGCTGGGTGAGTACACATTTACATGTTCTAACACAAAACACATTTTTATTTAGGAATGTTGGCATTGTACAATTTGATCACTAATGTCAGCTTATGTGTGCTCCATTCATTATAGGTGACTCAGGATACGGAATTAGGCCGTGGCTCTTGACTCCGGTGCTAAACCCTCAAACTGAAGCAGAGGACAGGTACAATGCAGCCCATATATCTACAAGATCTGTTATAGAGAGGACATTTGGCCTACTCAAGACCAGATTTAGGTGTCTGGACAGAACTGGTGGGGCTCTTCTATACAAGCCTCAAAAAGTGTCTGATATTATCCTTGCCTGTTGCATTTTGCACAATGTTGCACTGAGGCACAATGTACAGTCAGACCTAGCTGAGCCTTTGGTAGACGAGCATCCCACCCATGAAAATGAACAAACAGCCAGTGGTGGCCAGACACGCCAGAATCTCATCAATTCATTTTTTTCTTGTAAGTAAAAACATATATGTTCCAAGTTCTACTTTTATAGTTACATTATGTTATCTTAACAATAATGTTTTTTTATATACCCTTCTGGTAGGACACAGATGAATATGGGTTGCACACCTTTCTTTTCTCTGCTGTGTGCACAAAGGGATGTGGCACCGGTATGTTATTGTTGCACAGGTTATATAATCCCTCTTCAATTTAACTTTAGTTGTGTGTATGTGAATACAACTGGGGTAACAAAGCACTAATATTTTAGCATTGTGTTGTTCCTTATGCTAACACAATACACATATTATGCCCATACTCATTCATGCTTCTAGTATGCTTACATACAATGTTATTGGTGCAGTGTAACATGTACATCCATATGATGTGTACACCAGGCTGATTTACATTTTGAATGTGATTAAATATACATGGTGTTGCACATTTAACACCAAATACACACTTTGCTGTGTTGTTTACGGTACTGAAGATGGCATGTCAATGTTTGCAATTTATATATTGTTCATTTGCATTATAGGTATATCTCCAGTATGACTGATCATGGTATGTATATTTGCTGACATCTCTCATAAGATGTGCCTACCTCAATCTTCCTATAATTATTTGAAGTAAAAACCCAACATATTGGTTTTAACACAAATGTAACATACATGTACTTTCTGTATCATGTATATGCATTTAGCTACTCTTGAGCTTTCATGTGCATTGTATTAGAAAATGATTACTCACATTTCATCACATTTTATGTATGTTTCCTTATAAATTCCATTAATGTAATATAGATGTGTTTGGAGACAAGGGGATAACTGTACTTATTTGTTTACTTACGGGAGCTCATTCATCACGGATGAAATTGACTGATCCTAACACTCCATGCATGAATGCCTGTAATCACAACAATGCGTACTACATCTTATATTTAGCAATGTAGGTGTTTTTTAATGCTAGGAATTAATAGTCAACATTAATTTACATTTGTGACATGTGTATGTATAAGTCACACGTGTGTGGATGTGTCCTACATGTACCAAGTGTAAAACTGTTAACAGAAAACACAATTTTGTTGCAAATGTTACTGTCATTTAGCATTTCTAATTTACCAATATGACAATGTTGGTAATATTTTTGCAATATAAATCACGTCACTTCATCATTATCATGATGATAATTATCAAGTATTCTCACAATTGTAACGTCAATCACGTGCACATTAGCATAGACACACTTTGTAAGACAACTGTTTGTGTCTGTATCAATTTGTGTAGGATCCATGTATAACACCGACAAATGATAACACCAGCTTTATTATGGTAGCTTATATCATCATATTGACTATACTATGTATTTTTAGAACGTTTAATAAACACAGTAAACTATAGTTAGTTAGGTTAATGAAATATACACAGAAACGTACTTCATTACATGATGTTGATGTCATAATCAGAACATCATGCATTGTAGGGGACCACAACATCTGGCCAATAACATTATTTGCTACAGTCCCAAACCATTTTATCAACATACCCATGTAACAAGAGATTTTTAACAAGAAATGGCTAGTTGGTTGTAAGTGTCCTTTACATTGGGAGAAGGAGTGGCTCAGTGAGTAAAGACACACACTGGCACTGAGATTTTGAAGCAGGGGAGTCTGGTTCAATTCCCGGTGTCGGCTCCTTGTGACCTTGGGCAAGTCACTTTATCTCCCTGTGCCTCAGGCGGCAAAAAATAAATTGTAAGTTCCACGGGCCAGGGACCTCAGCCTGAAAAATGTGTCTGTAAAGCGCTGTGTACAACTAGCAGCGCTATACATGAACATGCTCATATTATAATTATTATTATTATTATTATTATTATTGTTACATAGTTTCGACAGTCATACGTTCCATTACACAATAGAATTCACAAATGTGTTAGCAGAGTGGGAATGGTTGTTATATATAAAACACACCATGCCATAAAATGATAGTAGTCATTAAAGAACACTCAATAAAAATTCATGAGGCACTATTTTGCAACATCATTATGTTAATTAAGTGCTTATGCAATATAGGCATAAGGGTATCACATTTTTAATTGTTTGTTAATAAGCGCTGCAAGCAATATAAAATTAGTTCCATATGTAGTATAGTAGTCGGTGGCTCCTCTTCACAATCATCTCATATAAAGGTAGACTCTTCTGAAATCATACATTGATCCGATTGTATCTTCCCCGACATCTCTGAAATACAGCAAACACATGATGGTCAAATATGGCACCTTACTATATATGTATCCGTGACAACGCATTACACAGCTCTATATGATTGTGTACATACACACGTCACTCACTTATATGTTAGAAGTACAAGTGTACATCAGTATGTAATGTTTCTTTAAATTTGTAGCAGGCATAACTATGTATATGATGTGAACGTTGCCTGTATACTGAAAAATGTGCGCGCACATCTTAGTGTGCGCACGCACTTCACGCTTGGCTGCACTAACTGTTAGCGCAGGCGCAAAACAAAGCGTACGTTGTGCGTTCAATACATCTTGAAAATACCATTAAACATAAAATCTTTATTTCAAATACAATGAATACGAAACTACATTCGTTCTAAACAAGTACATCTGTATTCTTTTTAAACAGACGTGTTTGGACAGAAAGGACGGCCGATAACACAATGCGCAAATGCAATACGTGTGACGTCATGTTAAACCAGCGTGAAACGCACGCTAACACTCCTCCCACTCAATTAACATTCGGCTAACGCCCAGTTTACGCCTACAAACACTGAGCCGCACACATGACACACTGCAGTTACCGTTACTATAACAAAACATGACAGCCAATAGGCTTTGAGGCGCGCACGTCGCTTGGGGGCGGGACTTACATCCGTAATCCTTTTTAAGGACGCCTTGGGCCATGACAAGGGTCCCACGTCATACGTGGTGGACCCGCTTTTAAATGTTGCATGATAACAAAACAGGTATGTGTTAGAGTTATGTTAAAATGTTGCTAATATGGTTAAAGGGATAGGAAAGTACGTATATTTATTCCGTCAGCAATGTGTACTACTCTTTCAGGTTATACTATATTGTATTCGGCAACAATTTCTTTGTGATCGCTACATGTTATGCAGTCTGCAATGTTACGCTGTATCCACGCATTGAAAGTGAAAATGGTGGTTAAAAAAAACAAAAAAAACATTTAAACGCACAGTCAACGCATAACGGTTGTTATATTTACCATTCTTCTAGAATTAACTCTTCGTCTGGCTGCAACTGGTCGCTCCAGAAATGCAAGGCATTTTCATCCACGCTTGACCCACCCGCTGAATCCAGTATGACACACATCTCCTCCATGAAGCGCTCATAGGAATCGCCACTGCTTTCTTCAAACAATTGGTCGGGAGGTAGGTTCATTTCTACGGGTTCCCATTCCAATGCATTTTCAGCTGAAAGGCTTGGTACATAATCATAGTACTTTTGTTCTTGTACAATGTGGGTTTCAGGAATGGAGGGTGCAGATATTGCAGCAGGTATCGATTCACACGGAACAGTAGTAGCGGATCCATTGCTATTGGCATTAGGAATAAATATGCCTTTCACAACAATATATGTGCCCTCTTTCAGGGTAAAATGCTTTTCCTTTGCAATCTTCCAGAAACCATAGGTGTGTTCTAGCTTATCCTGCACACGTTCAAAAAAGTCATTAGTTGATAAAGTGAATCTTATTGATGAATTAAAATTCCGCGCATGCCTACGGTCTTGGTAATAAGGATATTTTGCTCGAATCAAATCATAGATTTGGCGTGTGCTCGCTTTGTGTCCGCGACTGTTCAAAATTGCTTCTGAAACCATGTACTTATAACCTAAGAGGGGATTCATATTGTTAACGAATTCATCAGCCATGTCAGAGTAGCACAAAAGATGTGTGCAGTTCTGTGTTCTTTGCTCATCAAAATGATTCTGCTCAATGGCTAACAAATTCCTGTGTTTCGTTTTCAAGGTCAACAAAAGTAACTACTTTTACTCCTTATTTCAAACGCCAATTGGATGTGTCCTTTTAATTGGTTTAACTTTTGTGGTTAGTGATAGCCGAATGTGGGAAAAACATGTATCATTTTTTTATCTCGTTTGTGAAAACATTCCTACACTTTTATTTCAGTAACATTGAGTTTTCTTGAAAAATAACAAAGAGCACTGTGTGAAAATAGTGCTTAGACAGCCATATCAGTAAATACACACACCTGCAAAATGAAATGTTTTTTTCCCACATACATTTCTGTGTGTATTTTAAAGTCTGGTTAACTACCTGTCTGCATGAGTTTAAATACGTGTGTATCTATATATATATATATATAAATATATCTCTCTCATAAATATATATATATATATAAAGTGTATATTGTACTATATGTATAGTGTGTGTGTGTGTGTGTGTGTGTGTATATATTGTGACAGAAACCAGGGGTTGGTAATAAACTCCATATACAGGGCTCCCAGGATACTGAACAGTTTCTGTCCTGTCTAAGCTGAACAGGGCAGCCTCGTGGTACAGGCACTCCATTCCACAGTTTGTCTGCTGCCTGTTTTCTGTCACCTGTCATGCTGATTAGAGTTCAGGTATATAAGACCTGTTTCCTGTTTCCTCTGGGCCCCGCCCAAGAGCCTGGAAGGCTGCTGAACTGCAGAGGGGTGAGAAAGCCTCTTTTCCAAATCGCTTCATTCATTCTGTTAGTTTGTCTAAAGACTGCAAAGGTACTTATTTTGTTGGTGGAAGTGGACAAGCCACTTCCAACTCTGAGTCAGGGACATCTAAGTTTAAGTTATCGCTCAGACGAGCAGCTTTTTTGTTTGGCTTTGTTTTCTGTTTAAACTGTGGCAGTCTCAGTGCCTGGGACTGAATAAACCAGGCATAGCCTGTTTAAAGGAACAGTACGTGACGTCTCATCATTTAACCTACCCTAAAAGACCGTGTTCTAACAGTCCCGGACAGACGGCGGAGCCCCGGAGTAAGCCGTTTGTCACATATGGTGGAGAATGCGGGCAGAACACTGAAAGGTCTGGGGGTTAAAGAACTTTAAAAAAAAAAAAAAAAAAGAAGGTTTTTTTTTTCTCTCTCTCCAAACAAGATGGAAGACGTGGTGAGTGCGCTGGTACGCAATGTCGCTGTCCAGAAAGACGCGAATGAAGCCCAGCAACAGGCGAGTGAAACCCAGCGACAGCTGTTAATAGCCCAGCAAGAGACTAATGCAAACCAGCAAGAGACAAACCGCCTGCTGAGAGAGGAGCAAAAGCGGTTCGCTCAGGGCTTACAGCAGGAACTCGAGATCCTGAGGGGGACTATCAGTAACCTTCCACTGGCAGAGGCAGCCCCAGTTCCGAAAATGACCAGGGCAAGCCACTACCTTCAGAAGATGGGACCCTCGGATGATGTGGAAGCCTATCTTCTCACGTTTGAACGCACGGCACAGAGAGAGGGATGGCCAGAAGCTGAGTGGGCTGGTCTAATCGCACCCTTCCTAAGCGGCGAACCCCAGAAGGCTTACTTTGATCTAGAGCCAGCCGAAGCTAACGTCTATGCAAAATTGAAGTTCGAGATCCTCGCCCGCCTCGGCGTAACCACGGCTGTTCGTGCCCAAAGGTTTCACGCATGGTCCTTCACGATGGATAAAGCCACCCGAAGCCAGATGTATGACCTCATCCACCTCGCCCGGAAGTGGCTACAACCCGAGATCAACTCAGCAAGCCACATCGTGGAACGGTTGGTCATGGACCAGTTCTTGAGGAAACTTCCCTCTGCCTTACGCCGTTGGGTCAGTCGGAGTGACCCCCACAATGCGGATGAGCTTGTGGCCCTTGTAGAAAGGTACAGTGCAGCAGAAGAGCATCCGCAACCCACAGTCGTGGAGCAACCCCACTATCCGAGGTTCCAGGACTCTTCCAGAGACGGTAAAAGGGTACCGGGGTTAAGGGGCGCTGAAGAGCGGCGACCACCTTCACGCCGCTCCAGCAACAGTGGTTCGCACACTAAGGGCAATAGCCAACATGGGGAGCCGGGAAAAGGCTCTAAGTGGGACACAGACTATGTACCTAAATGTGTAAATTGTCATGAGAGGGGCCACACAGCAAAAATCTGCCCACTAAATGATGAGCCCATGCAATGCAACAGCGTGGAACCTTATTCGCTGTTGTCCCAATGTATGGGCCCTAGCCCAGAGGACCCCTTGAATAACCATCTGTGGGCATTTGTAAAGGTTAATGGTAAGAGGGTTCGGGCACTTCTTGACTCTGGGAGTATGGTCACACTAGTGTCCGAATACCTATTGCCCATTAAGAAGAAACAGGTAAACAGTTCACAAAGAGTGGCAATTTGTTGTATACATGGGGATAATCATGAATATTCCACTGTTGATGTTTTTTTTGAAACAGAATTTGGTTCTTTAGATTTCAAGGTGGGTGTTGTACCCAAACTGGCACATGATGTGTTAATAGGGACCGACTTTCCCCATTTTCTAAAAATGTGGTCCCCAGCTCAGAATAGCGCCCAGAGTTCAATAGCAGACCATAACGAAGTGTTAGAAGAAACAAATCCTTTTCCTTTTTCAGAAATGGAGGTTGACGAGGGCCCAAATAAGAAGGGGGAAAAGGAGGAGTGCTGTGAAATTCCCTTCCCCATCACTACTTTGGTAGGGAATACCCCAAATCAAGATGTTGATCAGGCACTTACCACCCCAGTACAGGATAAGACCCTCGCTGACCTAGAGGTCAGTCCTGGGAGTTTTAAGAAGGCCCAGTGGGAGGACCCCACATTAGCGGTAGCAAGGGGAAATATACGGGACCAGAATAGTACTCATGGCCAACCAGATAGGTCACTTGCTTACCCCTACTTCGAGGTAGAGAACGACCTAGTATATCGGGTTGATAAAAGAAAATCAGTTACAACTAAACAATTGTTGGTACCACGGACATTCCGTAACGTAGTATTACACCTCGCACATAGTCATCCATTGGGGGGACACCTAGGGGTGGAAAAGACAAAAGAAAAGGTTCTCCGAAGCTTTTATTGGCCTGGGGTTCTGGCAGAAATTACAAACTATTGTTCCTCATGCCCAGAATGTCAGATCACCGCCCCGTTCAAGGCATACCGCAGCCCATTGGTACCCCTTCCCATAATAGAGGTACCATTTGACCGGATTGCTATGGATCTAGTAGGACCCCTAATAAAGTCTGCTAGGGGACATCAGCATATATTGGTAATATTAGATTATGCTACCCGATATCCGGAGGCAGTTCCCCTACGTAGCACCTCTGCTAAAAACATAGCAAAAGAGTTAGTACTTCTGTTTTCCCGGGTCGGAATTCCTAAAGAGATCTTATCTGACCAGGGAACACCATTTATGTCCCAAGTAACAAAAGAGCTATGTAAACTCCTAAAAATCAAGCATCTCAGAACCTCAGTCTATCATCCACAAACAGATGGTTTAGTGGAAAGGTTCAATAAAACCTTAAAGAGCATGTTACGCCGGGCGGTCGATAAGGATGGGAAAAACTGGGACTGTTTGTTACCATACCTGTTATTTGCCATTAGGGAAGTTCCCCAGTCATCCACAGGCTTCTCCCCGTTTGAACTATTGTATGGCCGACATCCAAGGGGCTTACTGGATATAGCCAAAGAAACTTGGGAACACGAGGTTACCCCTTACAGAAGTGTAATAGAGCATGTTGCCCAAATGCAGGACCGCATTGCTGCAGTCCTACCCATAGTGAGGGAACACATGGAGAAAGCTCAAGAAGCACAGAGGAATACGTATAATAAGGGTGCTAGGGTCAGAATTTTTTTTCCAGGTGATAGGGTACTAGTTCTGGTTCCCACCGTGGAGAGTAAATTCCTTGCTAAATGGCATGGGCCATATGAGGTCTTGGAAAGAGTGGGAGAAGTAAATTATAGGGTAAGGCAGCCAGGTAGGAGGAAACCTGAGCAAATTTACCATATAAACCTACTCAAGCCCTGGAAAGATAGAGAGGTCTTGTTAACCCTAGTACCCCCAGGTCCGTCAGAGAATCAAGAAACTGACCCAGAGGTTAGCATAGCTGAAACACTGTCCGTGCATCAGAAACGAGAGGTCCAGAGTTTAGTGAGAAGGAACAAAGAAATCTTCTCTACACAGCCAGGTAAAACTAACGTAATTAAACATGACATAGTCTCTGAACCGGGGGTCCGAGTTAACCTTAAACCGTACCGAATCCCAGAGGCCAAGAGAGAGGCTATAAGTTTAGAGGTTAAAAAAATGCTAAAACTAGGCGTAATTGAGGAATCCCAAAGTGGGTGGAACAGCCCTATAGTTTTAGTCCCAAAGCCAGACGGTACAACAAGGTTTTGTAATGACTACCGGAAACTAAACGCGGTGTCAAAATTTGATACTTATCCTATGCCCAGGGTGGATGAACTTGTAGAGAGACTGGGCAAAGCCCGATATCTCACAACCCTAGACCTAACAAAAGGGTACTGGCAGGTTCCCCTCACAGAAAGGGCAAAAGAAAAAACAGCCTTCTCAACCCCAGACGGCCTCTTTCAATATAAGGTGCTGCCTTTTGGCTTACATGGAGCTCCCGCCACATTCCAAAGAATGATGGATAAAATTTTAAAACCACATGTTCGGTACGCTGCCGCCTACCTGGATGATGTGGTAATCCATAGTGAAGATTGGCAGTCCCACCTTCCAAAGGTCCAAGCTGTGCTCGACGCAGTTCGGTCTGCTGGACTAACTGCTAACCCCGCTAAATGCACTATTGGTCTGGAGGAGGCCAAGTATCTGGGGTATTCTATTGGTAGAGGGTTACTCAAACCACAAACACTCAAAGTAGAGGCGATACAAAATTGGCCAAGGCCAGTCACAAAAAAACAAGTAAGGACCTTTTTGGGGTTAATTGGCTACTATAGGAGGTTTATTCCCAATTTTGCAACTAAGGCAACCCCACTAACCGACCTCACAAAAGCAAGAGGACCGCTAATGGTAAAGTGGTCCCCCGAAGCCGAACAGGCCTTTAGAAGCCTGAAAGAAGCTCTCTGTGCCCAACCAGTGTTGGTCACACCTGACTTCTCCAAAGAGTTCGTAGTCCAAACCGACGCATCTGAGGTAGGGCTGGGGGCGGTACTCTCCCAGGAGTCTCAAGGGGAGGAGCACCCCATCCTTTATTTAAGTAGGAAACTAAATCCCCAGGAGAAAAATTACTCCATAGTCGAGAAAGAGTGTCTCGCAATAAAGTGGGCTGTAGAGACACTCAAGTATTATCTGTTGGGGAGAAAGTTCCGATTGGTCACAGATCATGCACCCCTTACCTGGATGTGTCAAAATAGGGAGAAGAACGCTAGGGTGACCAGGTGGTTCCTAAGCCTACAGCCCTTTAAATTTTCTGTGGAACACAGGTCGGGGCACAAACATGGCAATGCCGACGGGTTGTCAAGGATGCACTCCCTAATATCCATGGTCGCTCACCCCTCGAGGTCTGAGCTGGGGGGGAGGATATGTGACAGAAACCAGGGGTTGGTAATAAACTCCATATACAGGGCTCCCAGGATACTGAACAGTTTCTGTCCTGTCTAAGCTGAACAGGGCAGCCTCGTGGTACAGGCACTCCATTCCACAGTTTGTCTGCTGCCTGTTTTCTGTCACCTGTCATGCTGATTAGAGTTCAGGTATATAAGACCTGTTTCCTGTTTCCTCTGGGCCCCGCCCAAGAGCCTGGAAGGCTGCTGAACTGCAGAGGGGTGAGAAAGCCTCTTTTCCAAATCGCTTCATTCATTCTGTTAGTTTGTCTAAAGACTGCAAAGGTACTTATTTTGTTGGTGGAAGTGGACAAGCCACTTCCAACTCTGAGTCAGGGACATCTAAGTTTAAGTTATCGCTCAGACGAGCAGCTTTTTGTTTGGCTTTGTTTTCTGTTTAAACTGTGGCAGTCTCAGTGCCTGGGACTGAATAAACCAGGCATAGCCTGTTTAAAGGAACAGTACGTGACGTCTCATCATTTAACCTACCCTAAAAGACCGTGTTCTAACAGTCCCGGACAGACGGCGGAGCCCCGGAGTAAGCCGTTTGTCACAATATATATATATATATATATATATATATATATATATATATATATATATAATCAAAGGCTCCTTACCAGGCAGACCAGAGAATCCAGAGAATCCAAAGCAGGCACAGCAAGGAAGAGACAGCACACTTGTTAGCAAAAAGAATTGTACACTGGCGACACACTTTATTCGAGCTCGGCTAGTCCCACGAATTCGGGTATACCCGGGTGTATTGAGGTTTGTGACTGTTTTCTGCCCGAGTGCATTGAGGTATTTTCCAAGCAGGGATTGAAGCATTTTATTCCCGCTGGCTGCAATACTGCACAGTATATATATATATACTGCATTACAATTCATGAATTTATGCCATCTGGTAGACATGCGAAGCATTGCAGCCTATTAAATCCTAATCATTATCATTTAACAGATCAGCCGCCCGTCAGCCAGGCATGAACCCAGGCTGGGAAGGCAAACGCAACGGGGCTTGTCAGAGGTGAGGAGCGGCGCATTCCAGGTATCTGCCAGGTACATACTGGGTATTTGCTCGAATAAAGTGTGTCGGTGCAGTATTAGTGAAGCAGGCACAAAACACCAACGTTTCGGTCCTAAAAACAGGACCTTTATCAAGGTCCTGTTTTTAGGACCGAAACGTTGGTGTTTTGTGCCTGCTTCACTAATACAATTCTTTTTGCTAACAAGTGTGCTGTCTCTTCCTTGCTGTGCCTGCTTTGGATTCCCTGGATTCTCTGGTCTGCCTGGTAAGGAGCCTTTGATTGTATTCATTCATATGGGACTAAGCACCTGTCCTCATCTGTATTTGTGTGCCATCTGCTCTGTTACCTATATATATATATATATATATATATATATATATATATATATATATATATATATATATATATATATATATATATATATAGTTATTTTTTTTATATTGCAGGAGTACACACAACATATTGATGGCAGTAAGTAGGCCTTGTATGAAACCTATTTAAATGGTGATAAACATGAGTGAATTAAGTAATAAACATTTGTTTGCACCCAATAATGTTAGAGGCTCACACTTAGTATAGTTGTCAAACATTAGGCCTGTATTATTAAAATAGTGTGTTTTCACAAGGAAGCATGAAGTGTATGTTTTTTGTAAATACATCTATACCAGTTTAGATAGTACTATATATACACACACACACACACACACACACACACACACACACACACACACACACACACACACACACACACACACACACACACACACACACACACACACACACACACTGTGTGTGTCTGTCTGTGTGTGTGTGTGTGTGTGTGTGTGTGCATATATCAATACATACTACATATATATTAGTATCAATTCAGAGATGTTCTTGAAACAACAACACATAAATGATTAAAGGACAACATTACAATGGCCACCAAAGGTAAGTAATATTTAACACAAAATCCTGCTGTACACGTACAAGAAAGATGTTTGCAGTTAAATAGGTGCTTTTATAATTGCATGAAAATAATATGCACATGCAATGATTACATCAATTAACACACCCAAATGCAATGTTTTGCTGCAAAGTCAATGGCAGCTTCTCTAAACTTAGCAACTGGCTCCTGGTGGACCATTACTGAACAGACGATTAATACATCAATATTTATAACACTATTCATTAATTAGGAGTGTTAACATTTCCAATACTTCACGTGTACAAGAACATACTTGAAAGTTTGGAAACAACACAGTCTTCAGCATACATACAATAGTAATTAGATAATCTGAAGTCAACAAAACAAGGCCAAAGACATATTTTGTGAATTATAAAAAAAAATTTTTTTTCCTTTTGCGAGCGAGTAACAGGCCTGCTTGTTGTCTCTTGAATTTTCCTTTTTTTTTTGCCACCAACTTTAGCCACAACAGAGCCACTTTGAGTGGCCTCTGGCACTTCACGGGCAGGGCTTGTGGCCAGTGACTCACCTACAGGGCTTTTGGGCAGTGATTCACCTACAGGGCTTTTGGGCAGTGACTCACCTACAGGGCTTTTGGGTAGTGACTGTTCACCTACAGGGCTTGTGGCCAGTGACTCACCTACAGGGCTTTTGGGCAGTGATTCACCTACAGGGCTTTTGGGCAGTGATTCACCTACAGGGCTTTTGGGCAGCGATTCACCTACAGGGCTTTTGGGCAGTGACTCACCTACAGGGCTTTTGGGTAGTGACTGTTCACGGACAGGGCTTGTGCCCACTGACACATGTGAGCAAGTTGGTAGACACTGCACAAGTGATGGTTGGTCTGTTTCATGTGTGTCTTGTTTTGTTTTTGTCGCCTCCTTTGTAGGTGTCAGCTGCTGAATTTGTACAGATGGCAGCGGTAGGATGTCGTCAGGAACCTGCACAGCAATGTCTGCTACTTGACCGGTAACATTCGGACCTGGTGAATGAAGATCAGATGAATGTGGTGAAAACTGGCCAGCATGAAGAGATCCTGCCTGTGAGGTGTTGATGTTGAATTGTGATACATTAGTCATTCTCAAGTAATTAGCTTGTGTTTGCTGAACAACTAATGCTTCGAATGAGGTGTTGATTTTTTGCAACTGTTTAGGCACTTCAATGAAGACTCTGTGGAGATGTGCCAATTGTGAAACTGTTTCTTCCTGCAGTGCAATCATCCTTTCCAGCACTGTCATCAGGTCAGAATGGCGACGATTTTCTGCTTCCACAATTTTTCCCTCAGAAGCTACAATTGCATCATATGTGGTATTTGCTGGACGATTTGGCGGTAAAACAGTTTCAATTGGAACCTCTTCATGGTCACTTGCTTGTATTTGTGTGTCTATGGCGGCGGCGGCATCATCATCATCATCATCATCATAATCCTCTTCATCATGTTCTACAAATAAATGTACACATTATTAAATGGCATGTTAATCTCTGCTGTGTTACATTGTAATTCTACTGTGTCATAAGTAACAACTAACATGTTTCCATACGTTTTATAACCTCACATTAAAAACTACCTTGACTTAAGAATAATGTTTGGACTCAGTATGAAATATGAGTGAATGAAAACTTGCTGTAAACTCACAACTCCTACATGATAGTTAACATCACTAACACAATACATGTTGCCTTACACTTCATTTTCACATACACTAAGTAATCCTATTTAAAGAACATGTGCAAAACAAATAATGAACATGACAACATAACATATAGAAGAGCACATATTATATGGCCACCAACTGATACACTCACCTTCTAGGTGTGTTGAGCTGGCTGACCCAGGTGAAGACACTTGTTCCGTCTCAGGTGACACATGTCCTTCAGGGGCAACTATATATAACAATAACATAAGTTTTACATTTACATGTGTAAATATTGAACAAACAGTTATTGTATGTTCTGTATTTATGAGTACGTAACAGCATCAGTTCCTTAACCCAAAATGTGTGTGTGAAAGTGAACATAAATAGTTGTAATAACAATGTACATGCCTGTGTACTTAGAACTTTTGAGTTCCCTAACATAAAACATACTATGTTTCTGCAGTAATGCTTGAGGATAAATAGATAAAATTTGTACATAAAAATCATATGTTGTGTAGTGATATCAGTATCATAATGTACATAACTATCATGAGATGACCATTCACAATGGTTATCATGAAGGTGGTCATATTGCAAAAAGTGTTGATTTTGGTAGAGGATATGTGTGGTACATTAATATAAGATGTAGCACACATGAATGTGGCTGTGACTAAACAAGACAACACATGCAGTGTGTGATAATGTGTCGTTGATAGTAGTAGTTCAACTATAGATATGAGTGAACTAATGTGTGACGTACGCTTTGATAAGTAATGAGTTGTTGGGGCATTTAGTAGCTAAAGTGAAGCTTTCAAATGAGTGTGATTAACTTCAGTTGTGCTAGTCAGGTTGTAAGAACGGTATTCCCTTCCCCAAAAAGCCTTATCAGCCACACCTTTCAATTACTTGAAACAGGTGAAAATGGTGTGAACTAAGTTGACCCTAAAATGAGGCTGTAATTAGTGTGTGTGCTGAACCCCACCCCCTCTGTTGAAGTGTATGCTGTGATGAGATATTAATTGCAGCTGCTTTAACACAATGGTAGATGAGCTAAATAGTCGTGTGCAGTTTTTAAGTTATGAAAACAATGACATAACATATGATACGTGTGCCTCATTATGCTGTCTGTATATGACTTAAAGCAAAAATGGACCTTTTCATAAACAACTATAGATGTGTTAGTGCAAGTGATGTTTGTAGGCCGTTGCATGCAATATATTTGATGCATGCTTAAAATAGGCAGTAATGTCATGTTTGTCGGAGTAAAATAAATAAAATACACAATAATATTATACATATTTATGTTCTATACCTGTAGCTAGTAATAATTTCTCATTAACATGTGTTACACATGTGTACTACCCTGTTGTTCCCCATCTTCGCCCACCATCAATTGCTTCCACTGCAGCAATGCATTTTGGGAATTCACATGTAAATGAGCACACAATGGCACGTGCTATATTAGTTACTGCTTTTAGTAGGACTACAACATATATGTCTATTTTGAGATATATATATATATATATACAGAATCAGACATATACATATATAGATGCAGGTATGCTTATATTGTGAAGACAGTATAAAAAGCAGTGTAAATATGCAAAATAACTGTAAGCAACGACACGCCTAGTACATTAATATTTCTCACCTGGTGGAAATTGTGAGGGATAAATTCCTATATCACGGTCACCAGGTAAGCCTTCCACGACGACGGGAAGTAATTTTGCCCGAAGCAGCTCCTCCAATGGACTTAATATGAGACGTTGTGGTGTCGGCCCACCTCCAGTGCCAGTAGCATGCACGCGTTGGTGTTGTATTTTCTTTTTCAATTTGGACCTAATATCATCAAATCTCTTGTGACAATTCCGCTTGTCCCTCACATGATTCCCACACGCATTGACACCAATGACTATTGTGTCCCACATTTCTTTTCTGCTTGCTGAACTTGTCCGCCCTTGAAAAACATATAAAATATATGAGGTAAATTAATAATAATAGAAGCACCAGTTTCCTACACTGCTAGCTGTTCCAAGAGATAGCAAACATGCTGTTTTAGGTGTAATATGTGAAGCACATGAGCATTCACTACTAAACCTATACATGTAAGCAAGGTTGCATTCATATTGTATGCAGTTATGGCAAATTGACCGCCTGTGTTTAGTTGTCCTTGTAAGGCATGATAAAAAGCTGTGTTTCCAGACTAATTAACATAGAAAGATATTCTGAACCCATATTTGCATATGAACAAAACTCAGATGACCTAGGATCACATGTATTTGAATAATAAATGTAAAGGTACACTTACCTAGTAAATGTCCATATATACTGTCATAGTGCTCCAGAATGCCAGTGACAAGAGCTGTATTTTCCTGGTCATTGAAGCGAGGATTACGTGGCTTCTCCACACGTTTCTTCCGAGCAGGTTTAGGGTCAGAGCTTGGCTGGTGCTGACTGGACTCTCCTTCTTCCAATGGAAGAGACTCCAAAAGCTGCCCACCAGCAAGCACGCCACCACCATCCACCCCATCAGCAACTGCGCCACCAGCAGCACTCACAGCACCAGCACTCCCACTCCTAGCACCAGCACTCCCACTCCTAGCACCAGCACTCCCACTCCTAGCAACAGCACTCCCACTCCCAGCAACAGCACTCCCACTCCCAGCAACAACACTCCCACTCCCAGCAACAACACTCCCACTCACAGCAACAGCACTCCCACTCACAGCAACAGCACTCCCAGCAACAGCACTCCCACTCCCAGCAACAACACTCCCACTCCCAGCAACAGCACTCCCACTCCCAGCAACACCACTCGGTGCACCAGCAACATCACTCCCCTGAACAGTACGTTCACTCCGACGCGTACTCGCACGAGTAGCACTCCCACTCCCACCAGCATCACTCTTCCCACGCTTTGCGGGCATACTTCCAGCACTCACAAAAAACAGACAACTAATGTACAGCCAATCACACGAAACACTTCCACATATAAAACAAGACAAAGATGTAAACAAAACAACAATGGACAAAGCTCACCCAATACACAACAAGTCTCTCAGTCAATATGCAAATCTTCAATCAGCCAGCTCTGTGCGTCTCTCTCTCTCTCACTCCCAACAACACAGAGAATGATTAGCAGTACACGTTGCCTTTAAATATGGCGCGCAATCAAAAACATGCTTGTTTCGCCTGATTCAGCAAGATTTGTGATTGGGCAACCTATCAGCACCCCGCCACGCACGCCGATACACCTGTGTGTGATCGGCTAATCATCGTGAGAGTGGGCGGATTTGTTTTCGGGTTGATTTTGAATGTATTCGGCACTTACTGCATATGGAGAGGAAAAATCGCCATTAACATGACTAATCGGTAAGCTTGCCGATTTCACTTAATCGACGCTTACTGCATGAGGCCCATAATAACTAGAATGATGTACTGGTGTTAAACCCAACAATTAGAACCCTCTGCTACTCTGGGCATCAGCTCTAGCAGTGTGAGCTAAAAAAGCTGCTAACTACAGCATATATTTGAGCTCTACTTCTCACTGAGTGCTCATACCTGTACAACACTTTACCTCCTTCTCAGACAGAGAACCATATCTAACAAGCAGACTTCGGCCATGAGACATCTTCTGGTGCGGGAAGACACATTACAGTCCATTTATTTGAATATCTGTAATGTATTGCAACATCGTTGAAGGTGCCTTTGGACAGAACACTGCTTAGTAAATGTCCCATGGTAGTGCTTGAGGATTGCTCACGGCAAGCAATAATATGTACACAACGTTATGATTCGACTGCCGGTGGGGACTCAGGTCTGGCCGTCGCTGTGCGTCTACCGACTCGAGCCGGGGCGGATGCCCAGGTAGCCGAGAAAGTCCTTGGGAGAGGGTGGAGTAGCGGAGTCCGGTGTAGGAGAGGAGGGAGGCAGGGGCTCTCGCGGAAATTCACCAACCCAAAGGCAAGGGGGGGGCGGTGGTCTAAGACCACAATTACCTCTTCCACATTGTTGTTCATGTTGTTGTTTTCTTCCTTGTATGTGTCCTATGTCCCATATGTTTCTCCCCTGCCCTCCCCCCCCCACCTCCTGCCGAAGTGGTATCTCGCCGACATTGAGCGCATCGCTGTGCACTGCAGAGAAGCTGAGTCCAGCTGGGGAGCACCGGTCACACCAAAGAATGACATTCAGGACGAGAGGTGAGACTACACAAACCCCATGCCATTAACATTTATCTCACACAATGCCAAGGGACTGAACTTTCCTCGTAAGAGGAAAATAGCACTCACTGATTACAAGAGAAAAGGCGCGGATATTGTATTATTACAGGAAACACACTTTAGCACCACCAGCTTCCCCAAATATTTCGATAAGCAGTTTAGACAAGTATACCTAGCTTCCGCGCAGGTGAAAAAACGCGGAGTAGCAATACTGATACACAACAGGGTGGGGCTGGTGGTTGATGAGGTGAAGAAGGACAAAGAGGGTAGGTTCCTGTTACTCACAGGGTCCATTAACCAGAACCGATAACGATCGCCGTAATATATGCCCCTAATGGACAAGACCCGGCCTTCGCATCATCCTTTGCAACTATCCGCAAACACGCTAAAGGAGCCTTAATTGTAGGGGGCGATTTCAATACAGCGTTGAACGCATCCCTAGACCGCTCAGGTTCCCACAAGTGTCGGGCAGACCCCGGAACCAAGGCCCTGGAGCAGGGGTTACGAGATCTGCAGCTGGTCGATATTTGGAGGGAACTCCACCCACTAGTCAGAAACTACACTTTCTACTCACATCCACACGACTCATTCAGTAGAATCGATTACTTCTTTTTCTCTAGTAGACTGGTCCCAAAGATCGCCCACACTGGGATCCACAATATTTCGTGGTCTGATCATGCACCCATAGAGCTACGGTGCTCACAGATAGGGCTGGACAGGCCAGAAGCAAACTGGAAATGAAACGAATCCCTTTTAAAAATCCCGGACCTACAGATCAGGATCGGGGATGAAATCCAAAATTTCTTTAGAGAAAACAAGGGAAGCGTTCGCTCCCACATAACCCTCTGGGAGGCACACAAAGCAACACTAAGAGGGATTCTGATTAGTCTAGAGGCCAAAAAGAAAAAGGAGAGCAACGCAAAAATCATGAAAGAACAGTCAGAGCTAAAGACCTTGTGGGATAAATATAAGAGCGCCCCAGATCCTACCATCCGTCAACAGATTGGTGACACTCAGACTAAACTGAATCTACTCCTTACCTCCCAGGCGGAGAAATCGTTGAGTTGGTCTAAGAGGAGATTCTTTGAAAAAGCAAACAAACCAGATACCCTGCTGGCTAATATGATTCACGCCAAAACAAATAACTATAATATCCAGGCCTTAAGGCTGGAGTCAGGCGAGACCACGGCCAATCCCAAAACAATTGTAGCGGAATTCAAAAACTATTATGCGAAACTATATGACGGGGGCAAAGTGGTCCACTCAACTGGTATGGACAAAGCCCTAAAAAATTTCTTGAGGGGCTCGAATCTACCGGGTCTGGACAGGTTGGATAGAGAGGTAATGGGTAGTGACTTTACAACGGAGGAAATATCGGAGGTTATCAAAAACCTAAAACCCTCTAAAGCCCCGGGTCCCGACGGTTTCTCGAATCTTTATTACAAGAAATTCAGAAAATATCTCACCCCGCACCTCCTTAACATGTTGAATCAAGTGCTGGGAGGTACCCCTTTTCCCCAACATATGCTCCAGCCGTCCATCTCGGTAATACACAAACAGGGAAAGGACCCATTGGACTGTAAAAGCTACAGACCAATATCCATGATTAATTCGGACATTAAAATTTACGCAAAACTTTTGGCCAATAGATTGGGTCTCATCCTACCCAGACTGGTGCACCCAGATCAAGTCGGGTTTGTCCCGGGTCGACAGTCATCAGATAACACTCGACGAATCATTGATCTGTTAGAAATAGCCAATGCCAGATCACTACCAGTTATGGCGCTCAGTCTGGATGCGGAAAAAGCGTTTGATAGGATAGACTGGCCATATCTAGAGGCCACGCTTGGAGCATTTGGGATGGGAAAGAAATTAACAAAGGCGATCTTCGCCCTCTACGAGAATCCGTCGGCAAGGGTTACCCACCAGGGATTCGCTTCGGACCCCTTCCAAATTAAGAGCGGAACGAGGCAGGGCTGCCCGCTCTCCCCCCCTCCTCTTTGCATTGTATATGGAGCCACTGGCCGCCCAGATACGCGATAGCAAAGACATCACGGGTATTGACATTGGAAACCAGTCGCATAAGGTGGCACTGTATGCGGATGACGTGTTCCTGACAATATCTAGACCCCTTACCTCTCTACAAAACCTTTTTGACTTGTTGGGGAGATTTAACAGGATCTCCGGATTCAAAATAAACCAGTCCAAATCTGACGCTATGAACATTAACCTTCCCACACACATAGAGAAATTGATCGCCATAAACTTTAATTTCAATTGGCAACAGAAAAACATTAGATACCTGGGGATCAACGTCACTAAGTCCTATAATACGCTGTATCAGGCGAACTATCCCAAATTGGCGCAGACTCTGAGAGGCGACATTAGGAGATGGGCCACCCACAAAATTTCGTGGATCGGAAAGATCCAATGTGTCAAGATGAACCTGCTTCCACGCTTACTATACCTCTTTCAAACCCTCCCAGTGCCATTAGGATTGAAGGATTTCCTCTCACTTCAATCAGCAATAGATACATTTATCTGGGGAGGTAAGAAAGCGAGGGTGGGAGAACAAATTATGTGTAAACGGACGGAAGCAGGAGGGTTAGCGGTACCTTGTTTGTTGTCCTACTACAAAGCGCCGCAATTATGCCAAATTGTGCAATGGCACACTAATCCAGACTCAAAGAGATGGGTCGCCCTAGAAAAGGAGCTATGCTCCCCTATGGCTCTGGAACACTTAATTTGGCTTCCCAAAAAGGCACGGTTATGTGCCAAAATGCCGCTATCCTCCATGACCAACTCACTCTCGGTTTGGGAGGCCACAAGGATGAGATGCAAGCTGACCCACAAAGCCTCAGGTATGACCCCATTATGGGACAATCCACTCTTTGCTCCGGGTCGGACCAGCACAGACTTTACTATCTGGAAAAATAGCAAAATAAACAGGCTAATAGATCTGGAGGGGTTACGAGGCGTTCAGACATTCGATCTACTCAAAGAGTACCAAAATATCCCCAACGCCGAGTTCTTTAGATACCTCCAGCTCAGAGCGTTTTACCAAACAGTGCAGCCCCATACCCCAATGACGAATTTTGAAAAGCTCTGTCGTTAAGGGACATCCACCAAGGGACTCACATCGCAGATGTACAGGGAGGTAGTCGGTTCTGCTAAGACAGTGACGGTCAAAACAGGATACATGACAAGATGGGAACAGGACTTAGGGGAGGAAATTGACTTAGAGGAGTGGACAAAAATTGTAATGGCGACATCAAAAAGCTCTATGTGCACGACTTTGAGGGAGAATGCATATAAAGTTATGATGAGGTGGTACCACACCCCCACTAAATTGGCTAAATTCCTGCCCAGCTACTCCCCATTGTGTCCAAGACAATGTGGACAACAGGCAGACTTGTTGCACATGCTGTAGTCTTGCCCCAAGATTACGCCGGTCTGGGATTCAGTTAACGATTGGCTAAATAGGATCCTAGGCACATCCATCCCCGTGGACCCATGGCGGTTCCTTTTGAACAGGCCGCAAAAAGGTCTCTCCAGGGGAGAAAATAAACTAGCGGCGCACTTCGCAATGGCAGTACAAGGGGAGATCGCAGCATGCTGGAAACAGAATGAAATCCCAATAATTGCAAAGATTAGGAACCGAATTTGGTCAGTTTGCCAGATGGAGAAATTGACGAGTCTGGTCAATGACACTGGCACAAATTTCCTAAAAGTCTGGTCGCCATGGCTGGCACAGACAGACATACAGGGGGTAGATAGGGCCACAATTTGGCACTGATAGACGTAAATGCATTCTCCCATGAAGAGACTCCGGGAAATCACGACCGTTTACGGCACCATGCAGGTCACAGGCGGACAGAATTGGTGAGGCTCAGCGGACGCAAGCCGGGTACTCAGTTTTCTCAGTTGCAGAGAGCCAGCGGACGCACGTTTAGAAGCAGAACCATGGTCGGAGGACCTCCCCCCCCCTCCACCCCCCTTCCCCTCATCCCCCTCCCGGCTGGGAGATAGATGTAGTCTGTCGGTTCGTCTGTTTGTCTGCCCCGTCTGTCCGAAGTATATTGTAACCACGCATGCCGAATGTCTTTCACTGGAAGGAGGGGTGTTTCCCTCCATTATATACTATGAATGTATGACATGTATGAGTTCAAAAAATTAAAAAAAATTTAAGTTGGAAAAAAAAAAAAAAAAGCGGTAAAAGAAAAGCGGTTCTTTACTTACCGTGGAAGGAACAGACACGTCCGCAGATCCTGTAGAGGAAAAGGGGGACCGAGTTGCCCTGCAGAATAGAGAAAATGGAGAATTCGTCTCGCGGATAACCGAATATCCAGAGGGCCCAAGGCAGAAGTCGTGTACCCCAAAGAAGTGTCTGTCCGGTGCCAACAGTGAGGAACCCTCAACCAACCATCCCAGGGAAGCGGAGCTGGAACCAGTGAGTGTCGATCCCTTGACCAGCCCTGAAGATGCCCTAAAAAATGCCAGGCATGACTGTGATATGCTCCGTGAACAATTGAAACAAAAGAAAGATGATTACACAGAGCTACAGAAAAATAACGTGAAGCTACAGAAAGATGTGCTCACAATTTACTCTTTGGCCAGGACAGAATTGGACGATCTCAAGACTGAGCTAGATGCTGCAAACACTACAAAAGCCACCATGGTGGAAAAACTGAGCCAATCCGATAAAATGATGGCTAAGCTGAAGCGGAAGTATGAGGAGGCACTGAAGGAGATTACAGTCTTTCAGCAAGAGGTTCACGGTCTTCGCCTAGAACTGAATGCCTCACAACAAGAGGTCAACAGTGTCCGGACAGAGGGGGACGTATCCCAGAAGGAGGTTCATACACTCCGCACAGCATTGGATGCCTCACACCACGAGATCGGCACCTGCCGCACAAATCTAGAAGTCTCTAAAAAGGAACTTCACAGTCTCACTGAGGAGCTGGACATCTCTCAAAAAACTAACCTCAGTCTTAATATGAATCTAAAAATCTCTCTGAAGGAGCTTCAGACCCTCAACCTAGATATGGAAGTCTCCTGCCAGGAGACTGTAATTCTCAAAGCAGATGTGCATAAATGGAAGGAAGGATAGATGGAGGCCCTGAAAATTACAGAGACTGCAAAAAGAGAAAACTTAAAACTGAAAGAAGAAAATTCTCATTTGACAGACCTCGTCAAGGAAAAGAATGAAAAGCTGCACAAGCTTAAAGAAATAAATAAACTTTTGGAAAATGAGAAGTTTGAAGCAGAGCACCGACTGCAGAACCAACTGCAAGGTCTGCGTACGCACCTCCAGAAGGCCGAGGAGAAACAGCAAACTCTGTAGGTAGACAATCTGCAGGCTGCTAAAGTAGTACAAGTGCTGCAGGAACGTCTGTTTACCCAGTATGTCCCCGCAAAGCAGCATGAGAAACTAAAAGCTACCCTGAGCATCACCAAAGCATCGCTAGAGGCCAAGCTTAGAGCCCAGGTGACTCGGCACAAGAGGGAGCACAAGAAGGTCCAGAAACTGAGACAAGTAACTGTGGCCCGAGCAAAGAAATTCACAGTGCTTCACAATACAATGAAAATGTGGAAGCAAGCTCAGAGAAAGCAAAGTGTGCAGATAAATTCCCTGAGAAGAGACTTGCAAGACGCACTCAAAAAACAGGGATCTCTCGCGGATGAGATTACAGTTCTACAAGGACAAGTATTGACCCTGACCAAGCGTCAGTATCCCACAGCCACAAAAACCCATAAAGACAAGGGTACAGTGAGAGCTGGGAATACCGCTCGTCTGAAAAACAAGGTTGCAAAATTTGAACCACCTAAACAAGCACTAGCAAAACCTTCAGCCACCCAACAGGCAACAAAAAAAGGTACACGTGCTGAATCAAAACCAGAAGAATCCTTAGCTGATGAAGCTGAAAAGATGAGACATTCTCTGGAAGTGGATGTGGAATTGCAACTCAATCCCAAAGAAGCTGAACTAGCAACTCCATTGAGTGGAAAAATTGCAGAGAGACAGCTTCAAGAGCGGAAAACTCAAAGGGCTGTTTTTAAACGCTCTGCAACTGTTGCCATACAGTCTGCCTACAATAAGACGAGCACCCGACGCAAGGGAAATCTCATGACCGCGCACGCAGTAAAAGACTATACTTGGAAAAAGTCCTCCTCGAGCGACTGAGGAGTGCTGATCTCAAGCACCTTCGGGAGGAGACACGAAAAAACTGGAGAAAGGGCTCCAATCCCAGCGGGACTGAGGGTTCTCTTCCTCCATCCACTCCCATTAAAGTCACAGAGATATCTCGAATGAGAGTGGAAGGATGGGCTTTGGCCGTGGCAAGCCCGAGCTTCCCACAAACAGGGGAGGTATGTAACAGGGGATTTATCCCTGTTTAGGAAATGTGCTTCTAATCCAGCAGTGTGGTGGTTAACTGCTGGTAGTCAATTAACCAACACCACCTGGCTGATTATGTTTGTTAGAAAAGCCTGCCTTTGAGACAGGAAGGTTTTTCCGTGCAGTGTTTCACTATAGCAGCTACTGCGGAAGTGTCCCTAGCTATGGGTCTTCCCTGCAGCAGCCACAACCTAATGAGATTCAGGGCCTAGCTGGGGCTTATAGGGGAGATCTGGCCCAGTCTCAGGGCCACTGGCACCTTAGACACTACCTGTCTCCTTGGCGTCCTGCTCCCGACTGAAGCGTGGTTCCACCCAGCGTGCCAAATGTATCCTTCTGCTCCCGTGATCCCAGGAGCCCTATTGGCTCTGCTTGCCCATGTGTCTAGCAGCCCCTGAGGCTGCTGGGAATTGTAGTTCCCTTGTGGAGCTTCCACCTAACATGGCCACCACACCTGAGGATGATCTGCGCATGCGCAAGATGTGATCGCCACCTGCGCCAAACCCCAACATGACAGCCCCCGCTGCCGGGTGCGCCGCAGAGCCTCCAGAGCACTGGCGCGCTCCCTACACTCCACGGGGTATGCACCCAGCCATCCGCCGGCCCCCGCAGCGCCCCCGCAGCACCGCGGGCACTTGCTCAGCTTCCACCGCAAGGTAAGGGGCCAAGAAGGGGACAAAGGGGGGACCAGGCTACACACATATTACCAGACAAAGGGGGTGGTTATTCATTAAAAAGCCCAGTCTGGGGATAATTAAAAATTTAGCTTGAGATGATTCTTGCAAACAGCCTTGACAGCTTTCCAAAATTCCGTCTTTCTATTCCTATAGACGAGGTGTGATGTCAGCTTTTATTTTTTTTTAAAGAGCATTTAGGGAATTTATCATTTGCTGAGGTTTTAAGTATGAAACTTAAGTAAGCTCTGTCTAAGGGCTGTTATATAGTGGCCACGCGCGCTCTGCGGTGCACGCGTGGCGCTTATAATTGGCTGAGGTTAGTCAGCCTTTCTATAAAAGGGCCGCGTGTGCGCACGGCAGTCAGCGTGGAGCCAGCCGTCAGGGGAGAAGATGGGGAAAAGAATGAATTTGCGCCGCTACCGGAGGTGTAATGTATGTATGTATGTGTGTGTATGTGTGTGGGTGTGTATGTACCGTATGTGTCAAAGTTAAATAAATTTACATTATTTTTATTGTGCAACGTTTTTATTTAACAAATATTATTTAATTCATTATTAACTCGCACAATATCTACACACACATACACATACACACACAGACACACACAGTACCTTCACTCACAGCACACAAACAAAAAGCGTGCGTCACGTGCACGCGTGTTCGCACAGGGGCGCGCGTGCACCTACTATAGGACACGCCTAATAGTTTGCATAGCATTTCTTGATATAAAGTCGATAAGATTGCTGTCAGTGAGTTAGTAAAAGGCTTTTTACTATTTAAGGTTATTTAAAGGCTCTTCTTGAGCTTATGGTCACAATACATGGTTTTGCTTATGGTCACAATACATAATACAGTTATATTGGAGATTTTTAGCTCAGTATTTTTTCCTAATAGACAGCTACTTTGGCTACTTTTGAAAACACAGTTTCTTCTCTTGTACCTTCCTTTAATCGGAGCAGCACAGCTGATAAGTTGAAGGTCATGGTACAGTATATCTATTTACCACCTTAGGCTGTCCAAAGGATTTGAAGAATGTAACTTTCTTGGGCAGGGTAGAGAAAGATTGATTGAAATTAAACAAGGAAATGAACTGCAGTAAAAAAGTTGACTTTGTTCTAATCACCTTCTTTGCACAGTTACATAGGTTCATTTCAAGACCTGCGAGTCCCCAGGACTACTTAAATGGAGGACTCCAATCTTATGCATATATCAAATTCACTAAAACTGGAACTCAAATAAGGTACAGAGAGCAGCTTCTACCCCCCCCCCCACCCCTCCATGCACCCTATGCGGCACACCTCAAAACGGAAGTCATGTGCCTGTTTGGCTTAAAGGGGCAATCCTACCTAGCTGTCCAAAAAACAAAATGTTAACATGGTTACACCAAAGATTTGTCTGCTTTTATTCTTTTGGAAATAAGGGTCAAATCATTTTATCTTCTGGGCCTTTCATTAGGGGAGTGTTTATCAATCAAGTGCTTCTTCTACCCTTACCCTATGCTTATCAGAGAGCCAATAAAGATAAGGGGAGGGAGAGAAAGGTGAACTATGCTTGTGCAAACTGTTGTTGAACGTACAATGACATCGAAAAAAGCGGAGTCGCCAGAAAAGATCAGACCCCTCGCCTCCCCCCATGCCTTGACTATGACGATGGCAGTTTTCTGCCCATATCCCTGTTTCTTATGATATAAAAGAAGGCCTATATGTGTGCAGTCCCAATTATCTAACAACAATGCGTGTAAACAACTTGTAATGATATTGGCTTCTGGATCAACTCTTAAGCAAACAAAATCACTGTAACGGTTTCTTTGAAGACATTGTTTGTTTTTCGGTCGGTAGATTCTTTGGAATTGTTTCCTCTAAGTTGATGATATCCTTTATGTTTGTACAACCTCTCCCTGTCCGCGGTGTAAAGAGAAGCAAGGGAAGTAGAGATGGGTTAGTCTAATTGGAGGGTTGTCATGGGAGAGGGGGTTTGGCCCGGTATTAAAGGGGATACACCCCATTTGGCCACCCCCTGCTCTCACTTGGGAAGCAAGGGGTTAACTGGACTGTGGTCCAGTAATGTGTTTTTACCCTGCTTCAGCATCCAAATGTATATTCCCCTGTAAATGTGTATTGTTCCCATTCCAGTGTTTGCACCAACACATACACTGGGATTGATGTGGGAGGGAAAGGGTTAATGTTTATTCAGTGTTTATAGCCCTTTGTTCCATTTTCCCGCCTTTTCAGGCTCCATTTTGCAGCTCTCCATAGGTCGCCATTGCAGCCCAATGCAACCTTATGGAGATTCCGGCGATTTGGGCCTGTTTCAGTAGAAGACCTGCAGGTGGCGCCCAAGAGGAGGAGCGGCGGTTCCCCATTGTAAGTCAATGGAGCCATTCATTTCAATGGGGATTCCTCAACGCTAACCTCCAGGAACGAGTTGGCAGCCATCCAAACCGCAGACCGCAGAAGCGGATACATCGTCTAAAAAAGAGCGTTTGATCACGTTAGTTCAAGTTCAAACACAATTGGCGTGGGAAACTTAGGTTCTAGGGCACCCAGAAATAAAATTCTTTTTGCCCTAGACCCTAGGAACCCCCACACTCGACCACCACCGGGTCCGGGAATGAGGGACCCCCGTAAAGGGTCACGCTCGCCACGAGGGAGGTCCCATTGAATCCTATGGAGGCGCCAGGCCCATGCATTTCCTATGGCGGCGCCGCCCATTGATTCCAATGGGGGAAAACCGCGTGGCGGTAAAACGGCTAAGTTCGAAATTGTAAAATGTGTAGCCCATATCTCCGGTTCTGTGGGGACCAGAGGGCCGGGATTTGGGTTGCATGTAGTCACTGTTCCGGCATGACTGCATGGCCATTTCGAGCCTTCTCCGATCAACGAGACGGAGTATGGGCAAATGTGAAAAATTGTGGTTTTCCTATAGACTTCAATGGCGGAGTTGCTCCATTGAAAGACTATAGCGGCGGAGCCCATGGACTTCAACGGCGGAGTTGCTCCATTGAAAGCCTATAGCGGCGGAGCCTGTTGATTTCAATGGGAGAGTGAAAAGCAGAGATTTATTTTAGCTGTGGCGGAGAATCCTGTATTAAAATTAATAGGGGATTTTAACTGTTTTTTTGTATCTCCGGTTCTGGGGGTCGTGGAAGGCTGAAACTTGGCCACTATTGCACAGGTCTTCTGGCATGAGGACCTGGCAAATTTCAGCTCGCTCAGACCCACAGAACGGATTATTTTAATATGTGAAGATATTAAAGAATGAATTGTATTTTGGGTCTGGTATAAAAACCCAGAGCCCATCTGGTATGTTAATGCTCAGGGAGGGAGACAAGTGGTCGACAATAAACCCCTGATCAAAGGTTGCCCCACCCTGCTTGTGTAGGCTATCACAAAAGAAAGCAGGACGTGGGTACTTTAGGATAAGTGTCGTGTTTCACACCTCGAGACAGAAGGTTTCCTGGCCAAAGCAGACTTTCAGACGCCAGTCTTGTGGGAGGGGGGCTAAGGAAATAAGCCCCTGATTAAAATAATATCTGCCCAGTGGGCAGGTATTACGTTGCCCCTCAGGTGAGGTGGCAAGGAGGGATTGGGTGCAGGTAATTGTTCTCCAATGGCTTGCACTCAATTCCAGGGTATCGGAGTGAAACTCCATATAAACGAGTGTAAACTCTATACTCAGAGTCTTCGTATTTTTTCGTGATGTCTTCGTGTCTGTTCGTGATGTCTTTGTGTCTGTTCGTGATGTCTTCATCTGAACCTATATTACCAACTACTTGATGTCTGATTGCTGGATGAATTGCTAATCCTGTAACCTGATTACTTCATCACCCCAACCCCTAAGTAAGTGTTATTTCTTGTCTGTTATTTGTATATCTTGTGTGTTCACCTTCTTTAAGGAATAAACTATATTTATTATATCTAAGTCGTGTTCAATTCAAGTTATTTTGGTGTATATTATACCCTGTTACTAGCTACCGTGACAAGGGTATACTCAATGCATCGTGACATCACAGAAGGGAGGAGCTAAGGAGTGTAAAACCACTTCCACGTTTCATGTCACCGTGTTTGTAAAAAGATCATGGAAAAATGATGTAAACATGCTTATCGAATAGAAATGTCTGAAGCTCTTTCAAGGTGTGAAATATATTTGAAAAAATACAACATTTAAAAAAAATAGCAAAATCATTCCTAGATGTTGCAGGAATTTGCGAGCTCTAGACCTTGAAATAATGGAAAAGAAAGGAGAAGAGAGAGAACAGAGAGGAGGGAAGGAGAGGGAAAGGCGGGGAGGGAGAGTTATTTAATAGAGTACCTATTAACTTACATTTCTCCCAAAACAATTCCCTATAAAACATATGGAGAGTAACCTGTGAACACACCAGAAATACCTGGGAAATAAAACAATCTGAAATACCTGGGAATAAAGATAATCTAAAAATGCAAATGAGCTAAACTAATCTCTCTAAAAATAGCGTCTGAGATAAGATGCATTATAAGGTATCCCAACTCTCTCTAATAGCGCGTCTGAGATCAGATGCATTGTAAGGAACCCCAACTCTCTCTAATAGCGCGTCTGAGATCAAATGCAATGTAAGGAACCCCAACTCTCTCTAATAGTGCGTCTGAGATTAAATCCATTGTACAGTAAATGCTTCTATATTTGGTAAAATTTTCAAATGACCTGAAAATTGCTGGGAACCCTGTTGAAAAACACTGGTCTAACACATGGCTATTTCAAGGCATTAGACGCCTATGATGATTATTTTGACTCGAGAGTTACTGCACCTAACAGTTAACAGATTCTTATGTATGTAGCACTGTTTCCTCCCAGTGGGAGATACACAGCTTCTGCTACCTTGTGTATGGTGTGAGTACCTGTTTGGGTCAGGAGAGCTGAGTTTGATCTGCGGTATAGTGGAGATCAGGACAGGCTTAGGTTCATTCTCTGAGCTGAGGAACGGATCTTGGCCCCCCATCCTTCCTTGCACTCTGTCTGAAAGCGTACCTTCTTCTGTACCTTTCTTTCTGCTTTGCTCTCACTGTAAACACCTGCCCTGATCACAGCAGCGCCTCCAAATGTAGCACTGTCCCCCCCCCCCCAGTGGGAGATACACAGCTTCTGCTACCTTGTGTATGGTGCAAGTACCTGTTAGGGTCAGGAGAGCTGAGTTTGATCTGCGGTGTAGTGGAGATCAGGACAGGCTTAGGTTCATTCTCTGAGTTTCTTCTCAGGGTGCTTAGCACCGCCAGCAGTAGTGGGCTCCATGGTGTTCGGAGATCAGCCCCCACTATTGCATGCTTCTTCCCTCCTGCCCAGGGACTGACACTTAGACAAGGGTATGATGAACAAGGGTCTTTATTGCCAATCACTGCAGATCTTCTTCACGCAGCGGTGCAGGGTTTCAGAGGCTCCAGGCCTCTGGATGATGCTTGCCCCACATATTACAGGGCATCTGTTGGTATAATCAGATGTTCCCCCAGCCCCAGGGGCTGGAGGTGGGCATGCTCATCCCGCGATGGGAGAGGCTCATAGCCCAATGCTCTTTTCCTCATCCAGAACAGGACTCAGTAAATTTGGCACTGCCCCTCATCAGGAAGCAGAAGTGCGGGCTCATGGTCTATACCTGTCCCTGATAGGCTTACACAGGCCATGAGTCACCACCTTACTTTTGTCCATCAGAGAGGAACATGAAGGTGGGTCACAAGTCCACAGAATTAACCCCTTACAGCCTGCAGCTAGCAGGACTTACATAACAAGGAGGGGAAATAGAAAAGACATACCCTGTTACACTCTCCCCTGGGTGAAATTCCATGGTCCACACTGGAACCAAATTTATTGCACCATCTGTCAGTCTGGAACCTGAAAGATAATACAAATGACATATTAATGTAAACATAACCATAATGCAAGCAGAAACCCAAATCACCCACTGGTGACACTGATAATTAATCTAACTCTTCCTACTTGGAGAGTATGGGGCACTACTTGTAATATTTGGGATCACGCTTCTTTATAGCCCATCCCTCAAAGTCCTTGACCCAGATATAGTATATTCTGGGTTCACCAGTATCATGGCGAACCTCCACCTGATCCCTAAAGATACATGTCCCAGTAAGCTATTCCCTGATCACCTCACAGATCTTAGGTTCAGTTATATGTTCTTTATAACTGGTCTTGGACTGTTAGATACTCGTTGACGGCTAACCTCAACCAATCATGCTGTTCGTCTTTGATTTCTTGCAAGATTGGCTCTGAACATATGGAAAGCTAAAAGCATGGGACAACCAGTACCTATTCCGTATGGCTCTGTCTGCCCTGTTTAACCTTACAATTTTCCGGCCAGCACCTTGGCTAGGTAATACCTAAAACCCAGGGTCATTAGGGTCCGCCTCTTGATATAATATAGAGGGGCCCTTGGATACTCTCACCCCAATCGGTTTTATCGGGTTTATCTCTCCCAGTCGTTTGCTTATCAAATAGAAATGTCTGAAGCTCTTTCAAGGTGTGAAATATATTTTAAAAATACAACATTTAAAAAAAAAAAAAGAGAGTGTGAGAGAGACAGGCAGAGTGTGAGAGAGAGAGGGAGAGACAGAGAGTGTGAGAGAGATACAGAAAGAGAGAGTGTGAGAGAGAGACAGGCAGAGTGAGAGAGAGAGAGAGAGAGAGAGAGAGAGAGAGGGCGACAGAGAGAGAGGGCGACAGAGAGAGAGAGAGAGCGACAGAGAGATAGAGCGACAGAGAGAGAGAGAGAGAGGGTGACAGAGAGAGAGAGAAAGTAACAGAGAGAGAGAGAGAGGGCGACAGAGAGAGGGCGACAGAGAGAGGGGGCGACAAAGAGAGAGGGCGACAGAGAGAGAGGGCAACAGAGAGAGAGAGGGAGATAGAAAAAGAGAAGGCGACAGAGAGAGAGAGTGAGCGACAGAGAGAGAGCAACAGATATAGAGAGTGACAGCGAGAGAGCGACATAGAGAGAGAGCGACATAGAGAGAGAGCGACAGAGAGAGAGAGAGCGACAGAGAGAGAGAGAGCGACAGAGAGAGAGGGACAGAGCGAGAGTGCGACAGAGAGAGAGAGCGACAGAGAGAGAGTGACAGAGAGAGAGAGCGACAGAGAGAGAGAGCGACAGAGAGAGAGCGACAGAGAGAGAGCGACAGAGAGAGAGCGACAGAGAGAGAGAGCGACAGAGAGAGAGAGCAGCAGAGAGAGAGCGACAGAGAGAGAGATCGACAGAGAGAGAGAGAGCGACAGAGAGAGAGAGAGACATAGAGAGAGCGACAGAGAGAGATCAAGAGAGAGAGAGCGACATAGAGAGATTGACAGTCAGGAGGTCGGCATGTGACTGACGGTGGGTGGGTGTCAACACACACACACTCAGTATCTCTCATTCACACACTCTCACAGACACACACACACTCTCACACACACTCTCACATACTCAAAGACACACACTCACACACTCTCACACATACACACACACACACTCTCTACAAGAAACGAAGCTGCTCGAGACAATGCGGAACCGGCGCCGGGAGTCTCGCTCCAGGTCCCGGTCACTGTGTCCAGCAGTGACATCATATCGGAGGTATGGGGGCCATGTGGAGGACATCGGAGAGCCACGGGGGGCATGTGGGGGAGATCGGGGGCATGTGGGGGAGATCGGAGGCATGTGGGGGAGATCGGAGGCATGTGGGGGAGATCGGGGGGATGTGGGGGAAATCGGGGGGATGTGTCAGATATCAGGGGCATGTGAGGGAGATTGGGGACATGTAGGGGAGATTGGGGTCATCGTAATCATGTGGGGGAGATCGGAGGCATGTGGGGGACATCAGAGGCATGTGGGGGAGATCGGAGGCATGTGGGGTACATCAGAGGCATGTGGGGGAGATCAGGGCATGTGGGGGGCATCTGGGACATGTGGGGGGCATCGGGGGCATGTGTGGGGCATGTGTTGGGCATGTGGGGCCATGTGGGGGGCATCGGAGTCATGTGGGGGACATCGGGGGAATGTGGGGAGATCGGGGGCATGTGGCGGAGATTGGGGCCATGTGGGCGGCATCGGAGGCATGTGGGGGAGATCTGAGGCATGCGGGGGAGATCAGAGGCATGCGGGGGAGATCAGAGGCATGTGGCGGACATCGGGGGCATGTGGAGGAGATTGGGGACATGTGGGGGGCATCGGAGGCATGTGGGGGAGATCAGAGGCATGTGGGGGAGATCGGAGGCATGTGGGGGAGATCGGGGGCATGTGGGGGAGATCGAGGCATGTGGGGAGATCTGTGGGGAGATCGGAGGTATGTGGAGGGCATGGGAGGGGCATGTGGGGGACATAGGAGGGGCATGGGAGAGTACTTACGTGCTCACAAAGGATCACAATAGAAAGGAAGGGCGCTTCCATCCGCAGGCTCATATAGAGCATGGATGCGCGCCCCAAAAAATAAATAAATGCAATGTGCCAAGTCGCGTCACTCCAATCAGGAGGATTTTTTTTTTCCAGCACGAGCAGGGGAAATTAAACAGAACCACGTGCACTGCTTGAGCAAATCGTCAGCGGCCAAAATCCAGTTGCCCCTGGCGACCTAGCGACCGGATTTGTCGAGCACTGCCTTGAATGATTATTTTAACTCAAGAACCTGTTAACCTAACAGTTAACAGATTCTTATGTATATAGACACAAAAAGAGAAAAGGGGTCTAATGAAAACACTCACAAATGAAATGGAAATAATAAAATGGATTTTATTAGCAACACATAATAGTTAAAACATATAAAACATACCTAACCACATACCAAAAATAGAAACTGCTGATCAGAAAAAAATATACACAAAAGTTAACCCAATGTATAATAAATGGGAAGTCTGAGGATGTACCAATACAAATCCAGGGGAAAAGGACCCTTCCCATAGAGATGCAATGAAGATCGGCCGATCATCAAAAAAAATCAACTCAAACAGACACAATGAACACATAACCCAGATATAAGCAGTGGACAGAATTGAATTAGACTGTAGACCAACTACCAAAATACTATACATCCTAATAGAGACAGCTGCTACCTAGGAGAAAAAAATATTCCAGGGAAGTCACATGTAAAGTCCAGTAAATGAGTATAAAGTATTAACCAAAGTGAAAAAATAATGCAAAAAAGCAGCAGAATATGCAAAGGGAGATAAATACGAGAAGTAGCTCCCAAGATGCCAAAGCTAAATATGACATATGTAAGCAGAGGCAAACGTGTGATGTAGTAGCCATGAGGTTCAGTGATGCATGATAATGTCCTGATTCTTGCTTGGAACTGCACAGCTTCTGCTACCTTGTGTATGGTGTGAGTACCTGTTAGGGTCAGGAGAGCTGAGTTTGATCTGCGGTGTAGTGGAGATCAGGACAGGCTTAGGTTCATTCTCTGAGCTGAGGAATGGATCCTGGCTCCCCATCCTTCCTTGCACTCTGTCTGAAAGCGTACCTTCTTCTGTACCTTTCTTTCTGCTTTGCTCTCACTGTAAACACCTGCCCTGATCTCAATTTAGTCCCCTCAATCTTTGACCCCTCTGTTTTCTAGTGCATGTGGATATCTGAATGCTGAAGTTATATGAACCGGTTTTGTATGAATTTTGTGGAATCAAGCGTATGCCACAAATAGAGGTATTGATGGAATTTATAGTCTAAATTAATATCCAATGAAATTTCCGTAGGATATATACATAATAATTATTTAATTAACTTTCCAATATATTGGCATCTCAGTATTGTTTTATGCTGTTACTTAGGTGACAGGGTCTTTAGTTTCACAGCCCATGTTATTGTTATTGGGTAGTTTTGTTCATTTTGTTGGTTATATTTACTCACAATCTTTTTAAAGTTGATTTTCATGTATATGCATAATTTTATTGCACCTCTGACCAGTATAGAGAGCAATTTAGGTATCTTCTGTGGTCTAATCGGGTTGCTTGATTTAAACAGCAGAAGCTCCTCAGCTGGTCATGCTCCTTTGAGAACGTCTCCACTGTGAGATGAAACGCGTCAGGACGTAACAGGAAGGCGGCGTCATTACGTCATTATTGTGGGACCAGGGATTGTGGCAAGACTGTGTTCATGAAAAGGAATATGTATCAGTAGGCGCCTGTGGTGTGCTTTAAAAAAAGAAAGCACAATACATAGCGTAATACTGTTACACAAGAGACAAACAACATAAAAACAACATACAGCTGAGATATCAATTAGGAACTAATAATTAGTTCAATTAGGAACTAATAAAGTTAAAAACATTTAATAGCAAGTTAATAGGTATACATAAACATAAAAACAATAGGACACGATTAATTGAATATGCACTCTGCAACACCGGTGGATGTGGATGAAATGCTCACTCACCAGATGGTTATTGTAAGCAGGCAGTGGATATATTAGAGAGTATCTCCTCTCGGTGAAGTAGACTGTGTACTCCTGGGCGTCTCCGCAGGTGCGTGCACGCCCGCCGGCGTGTGAGCAGATGATTTCCCACAAAGCACTGCACGGGACGTGAAGCTACTCCAGTTCTGCAGCCGCAGATTTGACACAGCGATACAGCGTCACAGGAACAGGCCGCCAGCTGTCTGTATAGCCGCAACACCAATCTGTTCTTGCCGGGGGGAGATTCGCCAAACATGGTGTATTTAGAAGTGCAATGATAGCCACCCTACGCGTTTCGAAAGCCAAACTGCTTTCTTCCTCAGGGGTTCAAGATATTGTAAAGTCCAAGGATGGTTCCTTAAGTAGAGAGTCCTTAATTTAATCAATTAGTTCCACCTGCAGACCTAGGCACATGCGCAATGAAGCTTGGAATTAGTCCTCAATCAATTTTGTGTGTTTATCCACACTTGCGCTTAGAAATGGTCCTTGGCACTGTTTTTTGTGCCGCTGCGGTATTTGAGAACTCAGGACTGTGTTCATGCTGCTCTAGGCTCACAGTGCGAGGTGCACATTGCGATCAGCCTGTCATTCGGGGCTCCGAGACCGGAGAGTCCTGCTGTTCATCACCGGCAGCTCAGCCAATACCATCCCAAACGGGCGGCTGATTCTGTTCCTGTACTGCAAGCTATAACTTGGAGGATTCGTTTGGAGGACCCTTCCAGCTGGCGGTGACTTTATAGTTCACGAAATGCTTTTATTTATGCTACGTTTGTGAGTGAAAAAGGCGCTGTCCTGCGATCTGGGGCGCGTGATCAAATGCTTGTAGCTTGATGTGGATCAGGGAGGGGTGGAGCAGGGGGGGGATATATGCTCCGTCGGTGAGGCGTATGTCTTCGGGATAGCAATGTTGTAGCTAAACTCAGAAAGGGCTGGGGCTGGATCGCGCCAATAGATGCAGCATATAAGGGCAGAGTGAGGGGTACTAGAGGTATATACACGAAAATCTTCTTACCTCATATGTGTAACCTCTCGTTCAACTCCAGGTCCCGCTGCTGGCTGTCCCGATCCAAGCCGCACATCCATATGGTCAGTAAATCCTCCTTCTCCCTCCTCCCCTTCTTCCGGGTGCCGCCGATGAAAACAGCAGATAGAAGCGAACACAAAACAATCAGGGCACTCACATACTGTCCACGATTGAATGAAAATGGGTAACCAGGTACAGTACTTCAGGAACAGAAAGTTGAATGAAGTACCTGGTTACCCATTTTCATTCAATCGTGGACAGCATGTGAGTGCCCTGGTTGTTTTGTGTTCACTTCTACGTTTGTGAGTGAGCCTTTTTCCCTCCCTTCCCTTATTTGTTTATTAAATGTGTAACAATTTTACACTATGGGCCGTGCGCTTTCTTTTCTTGTATATCTATATGTATATTTATATGTATATTATATGTATATAAGGTTGGATCAGCGGTGCAGTGGAAATAATGTGGGGAAGGTGTTGCTGGGCTGTGGCTATGGCGGTGCGGTCTGGTAATGTGGCTATAGCCATGGCTGGTCCAGACTATATTTCTGCCTCCCTGCCACGTAAGTTCTGATAGACACAGACAGTGACAGGCCTCCCTGAGGGGCAGGAGAGGTGGTGACATTGGGTTTGTGTTGCAGCCAATCATGGTGCAGACCCTGTGACCTCCCCTTTCTGCTTTCTGCATTAGGGAGGAGGCATTCCAAATTATAGATCAGTCTGAGTTGGAGTCCTTCCCAGCCGGAGAAGGGAGAGGAGCTCAGCCCCTTCTGGGGCTGAAGAGCTCAAGATCTGTGCACGACACAAGGCCTCAACATTATCTGCTGGCACTCACCATCCAGGGGCCCTGAACCATTCTCCACAGTGATACAAACACTGTAATACCACCTGCAGTGGCTGCACCAAATAAAGATCCTTTTTATATACTTCTGACTAAGTCACAGTCTATTGGACAGAAGAATAGGAGAAAAGAACTGTCATGGTAGGGAATGCCTGCAGCTCTACTATGACTGGAGGCGCTGTCACCAAATGAAAAGAACCTGAGGATCACCTAAAACCTGACCTGTTCCCCATAACATTGCGAAAGCTCAACTCTCCTGGACCCTAACAGGTAACCAGCACCGCATGGACCTGTAGCCTAGGCAAGATCTCCCAGAGAGAGGGGGTGGGGGTAGCAATGCTAGATGGCTATGGAGGTGCGGTCTGGTTATTGGCTAGTGGTATTTTATATATGTCCTGCTAAGCTAATTACGACTGGTGGGTTTGGGCGTCTTCATGATGCAAGTGGTTTAAAATAATCAGGGGTGTGTGTAATCTGGCACTGGTGGTATGGTTGTATGGTAGTTTAATAAATGCTGTGGTCATTTTACCCAACTTGGAGTCTATGTTTAATTGGTTTGGGTATTGAGTTAATGTAACTAGCGTAACTGGAGACCTCCTAACGTCATGTACATGACTGCAGCACTGATAGCAGCGTCAGGCATCCAGGTCCACTGTCTCCCTTGAAACGTGCAGCAAAATAGGGGTAAGGCCAGGTCCCCGCTGGCTACTGCAGCGCCCACTGTGACGGACGCTGCAGGGACAAGATCCGCCAACAATGGGGCCGGGCCCGCTGCGAGGGGGGGCCGCCGGGTTGCGCCAAGAGTTTCTCTTGCTCCCAATAGAATGAGGGTGAACCTGCTGGGTGACATCATGGCCATGCCCCGTCACTCCCCCGCCACCCCCCCCCCCTTTCTTTCAACCTGCAACTCACTGCAGACCGGGGAATCGGCTGCACGCGCCACAGCCTCGCGGGCGCGCGTGCAGTGGAGGCACTTTGGCTGCAGCCATAGGCCAGGTCCCTGATGGCTACTGCAGCGCCCGCTGTGGCGGACGCTGCAGGGACAATTTCTGCCCCACAATGGGGCTGGGCCCGCGGCGAGTGGTCGCTGCGCTGCACCGACAGAAACTCCTGCTCTCAAGAAAATTGAGAGCAAGAGTCGCGACGGAGTGCTAGGCCATGCCCCCCGGCAATTCGGCCAATGAGGGCGAACCTGCTGGGTGATGTCACTCCCCGGTCACGCCCCCATGTCTTTCCCCCTGCCGTTCTCTGCAGACCGGGGGACTTGGCTGCTCGCGCCACCTGCCTGGCAGGCGCACGTGCAGCGCAGGCAGCGGGGCCGCAGCCTAAGAATATAGCAAACACAATAAATAATGAAGTAAGTAATAACGAAGCCCTTTGTCCTTAACTTTACAACCATGACTTCAGTTCACCAGTCAAGTCCCTACCTTTTGTCAGGGTCAGCTAAACTGAAATCTTGATTGCAGAAACAGCAGAGCAAATACAATGATCTGGTATGTAAATGACCGCAGCCAGTCACCACCATCCAGTCACGAGCCTGCTGCACAAACATCCTTGTAAATCTGCAGGCTCTTCATAATACACACAATCTAGGACGTGTTTATATTTTGCTTTGAAAAACTTGCATTGCGATCTCCTTATGGCCACTGATTTTAAGTGACTCAGGCAGGTCAAAATCTCCCCCTTTGTTTGCAGATTGTATTTATTTGCAGAGGAGTAAAGGGGAAGGCAACACATTTGTAT